>NC_081797.1:4479390-4576890 GCF_963082965.1 Carassius carassius | reverse complement strand
TATATATATATATACACACATATACATTAGGGGTGTAACGGTTCACAAAATTCACGGTTCGGTTCGATACAATACACTGGTGTCACGGTTCGGTACGTTTTAGATACAGCAAAAAGAAAAAATTGGCAGATAAATTTCCTTGATTTTTTAAAAATATTTTATTTATTAAAACTAACAAATTATGTTTTTTTTTTTTTTTTTTACGTTGAACAATGATGGAGCTGTTCTTTACCCATCTTCTATGGTGTTTTCTTAGCAGCATACTGTATAAAACAAAAACAGCTCCTTATGAAAAAAAATGAAAATGTTACATTAGTTATGAACAAATACAAAGATGTAACTTTTTATATGGAACTCTATAACTTTTATATTGAGTGTGTTTTGACTCAATTGGTTCTCTATAGGGCTTATGTTTTTTGGAACAAAGCAGGAATTACGGTCTGTCTGAAATGGGCTTGTGAAGGAATATTGTAACAGCCGGGGCTCTATTACATTAAGCATGTTCTTAAAACCTACGTTTTTCACTACAAAGTAGTTACAGGGAATCCAACGTGCACCCAAACACCAGACCTGTTGGTTATTGGAGGATCTTCTATTTCTGGTCTGTTAAACGCATTGGCCATTTTGCAACGAGACTTCAGCGCGTACTGATTGAGCGAGCGCCTGACTGAGTAGCCTAACATAAACATATAAGTTGGTGTTTTTTTCTTCTTCAGGGGTGTCAGAGGCGTTGCCTGTTATGTCGTTTTGGGTTATTGGGCTACCTTGTTGAACGCATATCATTATATTTCACAATTTTTTTTATTTTCCAAATATAATTAATTAGTCCAACGAACCGTTCGGTCCATAATGCGTACCGCGTACCGAACCGAAAGCCTCGTACCGAACGGTTCAATACGAATACGCGTATCGTTACACCCCTAATATAGACATATATATATATATATATATATATATATATATATATATATATATATATATACACACACACACAGACACACACTTTGAAATACCATATTAATACCACATTAAATCAAAAATTTTAAATATTTAAAAAAATATAAACAATATCTAGAATGTCATTGTACTATATTTAATGTATTAATAACCATTAATATTCATATATGTATATTCATATGTATTAATCTAATTTTTTATCAATAGTGATAAAATATAATTTAGATTTTTTTGAATTTGAGATTTCGACACCATCTGAAATCAAAATAATTAAGCTTTGCATTGAAGTATGGTTTATTATGTTATGACAATATTTGGCTGAGATACAACTATTAACAAGAATATCTAAATATTGAGAAAATCACCTTTAAAGTTGTCCAAATAAAGTTCTTAGCAATGCATATTACTAATTAAAAATGAAGTTTTTATCTATTTATGGTAGGACGTTTAAAAAATATTTAATACTTGCTACATTTTATTCATAGGTTGTAAATATTTTTATGAAAGGATGCACTGATAAATGTTTATTTTTTTACGTAATTTTCTTGACTTTACCTCAGCGGTTGTCCATGTGTTCATCAGGACCCTGAAGCTCTGGCGCAGCTGATGAAGTCAATGCCCCTGACAAACGACGGCAAGTTTTTGCTGCTGGAGAGCGAGACGGGAGACGAAGCGGAAGCAGCCGGACCGGACGAGCAGGAGTCCGAGGCCTGATCTGAACACACACACACACACACACACGTTTCCTGCTGCTGTTCTCCTGTCCTCCCCCTCACATCTCCAGACAGACTAATGAAGGAAAGGCCACAGGTGTTTGAGTGAACATCGCTCATTCGTTAAGCTCTCACCCAGTTGTACATGCTCATGATGAAGGTTAAAGGCTTGTTTTAATCCATCAGACACAAGTTTACAAGCTAAAGGAATAATTCACCAAAAAATTAAAATTCTCACAGTTTCTCCAGTGAATATCATCTTGCGATTTGGTTTGTTCCTCATGCAAGGGTATTGCATGACTGAATATAGTGCTCGAGTACTCTAAACCAGTTTTATTATATGTTAATGGTACGTTTTGGAGTTCAGCAGTGTGAATTAATGTTTCAGTTTCTCTGTGTGGGAAAAAAAAGAAGCAACTCAAGAGTTCTCATTTTTGGGTATACTGTCACTTTAAGAAAAGTCTTTTATTTGCATCGATTGTCATTTAATCTTGATTACTGTTCCTTCCTAAAGTCATATGCGGTTTCAGCTACAAACCGATTTCTTAATAGTGGTTTATTTTGTTGCCTATAACAGGAAGATTTCAGGTTTCTCACACTACATAACCATGAAACCTGAACATTTATTTGCACTTTCTTACTCCCTGTTGCATCTGACTTTAAATGCTGATTTTTTTTTTTATATAATCATTTACATTCCATTAAGATACCATGCTTTTAATCAAGTTTTGCAAAACTGGTATGAATCCCAATTTGCATACTAGCAATTATATACTTTAGAATGCAAGTGAAGTGAAGTTTTAATATGTATTCATGCATGCTAATACTGCTTCAGAATGAAAACACATTTGTGGTGTTCTTGGTAAAATTTCTGAATGCATGAACAAAAACAAATTAATAATTTGCCCAAAATGAAAATTACCTGACAATTTGCTTACCCTCGGGAAATCAAAGATGAGTTTGAGCAAATGATGTAATGCTGCATTTCTCCAAATCTGATCCAATGAAGAAACAAACTCATCTTTGATTGCCCGAGGGAGAGAAATGTTCAGCAAATATTTGTTTTTTCAGATAAACTGTTCCTTTAAAGTAACTTAAAAATCTAATTCAGTTAAATGCTAATGCTTACATGCAGATATTGATTAAAAAAGGTACATTTTTTTGACTTGCTAGATGTGCTAGTGTGCAGATTGGGATTCAGCAGAATGCAAAACAAAATTGCATTTATTTCTCTACAGTTTTGGTTTTAATATTTTTTTAGATTGCTTTTAAAACACTAATTTAAAACCACTAGCATGAGTTTACTTCCTGTTGTCTGTTTACATTTGATAGCATAGAAAACATTAACTGAAATAGGAAATTTGGACCCATCCTGTAGATGAAAAAACAGCTGCATATATTTTATCATTCATTCTGTGGAAAAATTAATCTCAGGGTGAGTCTGGTAACAAAAGAAAATAATTTTTCAAACTTTTTTTTTTTTTTTTGGCGCTAAAGGGCTTTTTCCCCTCAGTATTTCCTTTCTGAGCAGAAATCAAGTTCCTGCAAGTGGTTTGCTAGTGAATAACATTGAACGGTTTACATCTATTGTGCTGGAGCAAGTGTTTCTCTAACTCTAATATGCCTCAGTAACCATCTGAAGTGTAACCTGCGATAAGCTTTAGCATGACGAAAAATAAAAACATTCATGAATGTGAATGGATGTGCAGCAGTTATTAGTGTTAGCCTCAGCTCTGTTCAGAATGTAAAACTCTAATAAAGCTTTGTGACCATTGAACAGCATCAGTACGGAGAAAAATGTGAGGCTTTGAGTTTGTCAGTCAAACACATTGCGATTGTGATTACATACACACTGAAGCAGGAGATCTGGAGGGCTCAAAACCACACACATGACAATCAACAGTCTTAGTTGTTCTTCTTAAGGTTGATCTGCAACAGGAAGTCCTCCAGATGGGGCTGATAGCCTTTGTCCACCAGTTTGGTCACCACTGCAAAAAACAAGCATAGACAGTCATTCAACTTACAAGAAAACATGTTTTTAATGCCCCTTGAAAATACAAAAAACAGCCTCTAATCATCATTTTAACTAGTATTAAAATACGACTGATTACATTGACATACTTGTTCACTAGTGAGTTAAATGATCATGTCATACCAAGTTCCTGCAATTGTTCTGGTACAACAACTCTTCATTCAAGGAAAGATAAAACACTACAGAAGTGTAGGATATGGACCGTTTGGAGGCGTCTGAACTCCCTGCAGGAGCACTTGGCTTGTGTGAATCTCTGCTGGAGAACAAGCTGTATTTGTGATGACTTTGTTGGCAACAATACAGTATTTATTTAGCCAGGTTTTCTAAAGACCGCACCAGTTGGTTAGTTTTATAGCAGCTCCTTGTCTTGCACACTGTGCATGACAGCAAAAATAAAGAGATGTTTTCGCGGGATGGGTGGTTTCATTTGCCACAAAAAGATGGCAATAGATTTTCAATAGAAGTCTGAATGAATTGAGATGCTCTTCAGTATGGATGGGCTGAATGTGACAAATCTGTAATGTTTGCACAATAAGCCAGAAGTTTCATATACATTTTCTGGGTGTACAGTATATATATATATATAAGGGGTGGAAAAAGAAAGCGGGGAAGAAATCTCGCCAGTCCTCTTGAGGTGAAGCCAGACGTCTCGGAGGGTCCACTCCATGTGTTTTGAGCTTCAGTAGGAAAGAGAAGAGTCTGTTGTATTTGTTCAGACAGCTGTCCGTAATGACGATATTTACCGGCCAGTCCACCTACAGACGAAACGTGAGAAAGAGAGAGATTACGAGAATATTGCATCAGAAACTGAAGAAATGAACCCAGTGGGCGTCTCTGACTTTGAAGCAGAGCTCGAGACAGTTCAGTGAGTCTGATGCATGAGGATGGAAGATCTCAGGGAGGTATCGCAGCGCAACTGTGAAGTGAGCCACCAGCTCGCTGTCTCCCTGAACACTGTACTGTAAGGCCTTATTGAGAATGGAGTTCAACAATAGCAGGGTCAGCAGCTCACCGGGCGTCTGACCACTGCCCAGCTAAACACACAAAAAAAAAAAAAAAAAAAAAGTGAAGTGACAATCAGCCAAGTATGGTGACCCATACTCAGAATTTGCATGCTAAACACATGCTAAACACATCGTGATAAGCATTTCCAACAGTAGTATGCTACACTTACAGGATGTCACATGACCAAATTATGCGGCATCGTTAATTCAGCAAGAGATGTCAAGATATAATCTCTCAGATGTTTAATTTGGAATCTGATTTTGTGTAAAAACTGCACTCAGACCTTCTCAAACAAACTGATCGCTGAGAGAGATGGCAAACTCTCCATCTTCCATCAACAGGAAATGCCTGAGAGTCTCAAAGTACTTCTCCATGAAGGAATAATCCACCACAGCCTTATTTACCATAGACACACTCAGGAAAGAGAGAGTTTTAAATGTACTTTTTTTTTTTTTTTTTTTTTGGAATAAAGGGAGTTCACATTAGAGCTGGATATTGCAACTGATTTCGCAATTCGATTTGGATTTGATTTGAAAATGTATTTCAGTTACAATGTAAACATTACGAAGTACCCAATCACCTAATTTATCAATTTACTGTTGTGTTTAATTTTTAAACATGAATTTGAAAAATCAGTTCAATCAATCCTTATTCAAACCAACTTGCCTCACAAAGAACAGGCTCATAAAAGTCATCCTTTCTTGAATATTTCTACGAACCAAAATAGATTTCTTCATGCCAAAGATATAAAGAAAAAATCTAAAATAAATCTCACACAAGAGTTCTTCATTTGGAAGTATGATTTACACAGTAAATGTTGAGATTTTAATAAGCAAAGCTGCATAGTTCAAATAAAGCCTGTGATAAACCAAAACGGTTTTTCTTTTTTGTCCCAGTTCTAGTCTACATACTGTTTATTTTTGTCCCAGCTCTAGTCTACATACTGTGTAATGAGTGGTGTTGTAACGGAGTGTTTCATGAGTACAGGAAGTGGCATCATCTCACTGAGCTGAACAGCAGTGGTGTCGGTGGCACAGTGCCGGGACGGGTCAGCAGGAACGACAACACAAACCCCTCAGTTTCTGACAGAAAGAGAGAACACTTTAGTGGGTCATGATGAAGGCAGCCGGTCCAGTACTCACTCATCAGACCATACGAGTCCTGGTACTGTGAAGCCAGGCTGAGAAGATAGCAGTACTCTGGACTCCCTTTAGGAGACAATCCCAGTCCCAGAACCCAGGCAGACAGTCCCTCATCCAGAGCGAATGGCTCACTAGGGGGCGCTGCATTACAACATTACAAATACAAACAATATTAAATAATTTACCACAGTGGATTCACAAAGTGTATGACCAACAGAAATCAAACACACACACACACACACACATATATATATATATATATATATAGAGAGAGAGAGAGAGAGAGAGAGAGAGAGAGAGAGCGAGAGAGAGAGAGCGAGAGCGAGAGAGAGAGAGAGAGAGAGAGAGAGAGAGAGAAAGACTATATATACATTATTACGCAAGGTTTCTCTGCATCTTCTGGTGTTGGTCAGATTTGGTTGGACGTCTGGGTCGGTTCAAACTCCCTGACACCACCCTTCAGAAACATGTTCACCAACCCTTATATGGGCGTCAGAGGCGTGGCCATGGATGTTAGGTGTGGAAAGGGGAGTTATCACTTCAGAAACATGTTCGCCAACCCTTATATGGGCGTCAGAGGCGTGGCCATGGATGTTAGGCATGGAAAGGAGAGTTGTCACTTCAGAAACATGTTCGCCAATCCTTATATGGGCGTCAGAGGCGTGGCCATGGATGTTAGGCATGGAAAGGAGAGTTGTCACTTTAGAAACATGTTCGCCAATCCTTATATGGGCGTCAGAGGCGTGGCCATGGATGTTAGGCATGGAAAGGAGAGTTGTCACTTCAGAAACATGTTCGCCAATCCTTATATGGGCGTGGCCACAGACTGCAGAGGAGTCTCTGCAAAGATGAGATCAGATGCTGGATGTTATTTCTTGTATCAGAATCAGACTCTGACTCATGGAAGCTTCTGAGAAGAGACACAGATTGTTCTTGCTCTGGCTGAGAACAGTGAGAGGGCTGGCTAACACTCTCACAGGACTTGGCTTCCTCTGTTGGCTCCTGGGCGGCTTGCTTTGGCACTGAACCTGTGCTGGCCACCGAGGGCTCTGTTGCGGTCTCTTCTCCAGTCGGTTGTTTTTCTGTACACTGGCTATCTCTCTGTGTCTCACATGTTTTCGCTCTTGAGTAGTTTGTGCAGGGATGTTTGACTCAGAGCGGATTGGGCCCGTGTTCTGCCCCGAGGCGGTGGAGCCTCCCAGCTGTACGGAGCTCTGTGAAGGGTGTCCATGAATACTAGCCTTTGGGTGACGCCTGCTGGCACCTCTGGAGTGAAGTGACCTAGTGGGAAGCTGGACTTGGAAGCATGTCTGAGTATATTAGGTACAGAGACAGACTCTAGGAATTCCATTACGTATTCACCGACACATATGTGGGAGGTTGATGGGTGTGGCTGCTGTGGGTGGGGTTTCTGGGGAGATTGCAGGGGTCAGATCCAATGTTGTGAAGGGAATGGGTCACGGCACCACTATAAGGGATACGTGGAGGCTTGGGAATGAAGTCAGCAATGTTGCTTTCCTCTGATATGAGAGCTTGAGCTTCATCAATGGCAGGAGGACAGGGAGGAACAGAGGATTCTGGGAGAACAGAATCTGCTATTTGCTGCTCTCGTAGATTCTGCTGCTCTGAGAGCTGCAAACAAACGAAACGAAAACAATTAAAACAGCATCACAGTAGGCTGAATTTATGATTTTATAGAGGAGTAAAAAGAACAGAACAAAGACCTCACTGTGTAGTTGTACAGGGAGGCCCTCCTGATCTAAAGGAAACTTCTCCAGAAGAGCCTAAAGAGAAATCATAACACCTCAGAGATAAAGACTTCCCCTTATCTGTCACTTCAACACAAAAGTACTTTAAATCCATACATATCTGAAAACTATCAAGTACAACTACCAGACAATTAAGAGTCTAAGGAACTCGGAAAGGATGGTTCACAATCTGAGAACTGGAGATTTCATGAGACATAAGTGAGATTTTAGTTGTATTATTTCTTTAAATTAAAATTATACTTTGTAAAAAGTATAATATCACTATTACAATAGCAGAGTAAGACACTACACAGGTATTTACAAAATCTCTTAAAACGCAAAAAAGAAAATGGTAAAAAATATTATAAATATATTTTAATAAAAAGTTACTCAAAATAAAATGGCAAATAATAAGAAAAATAATATTACCATTGCAATATTAGAGACAGAAAATGATTATTGCCTGCTTAGTATATATTGCTCTACTAAAATTAAAAAAAAAAAATAGAAAAATATAAATATAATTTAGATTTATAAATATATTTTAGTAATATAAAATAGTAAAATAAAAAGATAACTATAAAGAAAAAGAATGAAAATAATAATCATTTATTATTAATCAGAACAATTGAATTAATGACACAAGATACTAAACAGGTCCTAAAAAATATTTTACAAAGGCAAAAAATCTAAATGGGCCAAACTCTACAATAAAAACTCTTAAATATGATATCAGACCTGTACATTCATTTGTTCTTGCTGCAGGAAGTTCACCCTGCGCTCATCGAGTTTCATCCTCTGCACCTTCCACATTAAGCTTTCGGCTTCAGATAACTGACTGTACGGAGCGATCAGATCCATCCTAAACACACACTGAATAATACACCATTTAATACATGTCTTTGATCTCTCTGGACATTTGAGTCATTTTATAAAGTGCAACAGTGCAAAAAAATCCTATTAAAATTCTCTTCAAAGTGAAATAGATTTTTATGGATAACATGAACTTTTCAAGACAGACCTACCATGAGCTCTGAGGGGGAAACGATATGCAGCTAAAAGTCAATGCAATTTCAACAAAAATGCCTTTAATTGCTTCATAGTGTCCTTAAGATAGTAACCTGTGAATGTACAACAGCACGAATTAACAAGGCTCAACCTAGTTCCATTGATGCACGCCAATGTTTTTCTTCTGACATATAAAGGAATGACCATATCATTAGATTTTTGTTTTTCTCTCTTTCAGATTGTAAATTATTGATAATATGTCTGTTGCTCCCCCTTTGTTTGTTTTTGTTTGAATGGATGTTATTTTGTTAATACAAAAATAAAAAGTTGTAAAAAGTTACAATTTATCTCGAATGCTTTATAGAATAAGTAGTTCATATCCTCATAAAAAACACAATCTTGTACCTTTGTAATTTTTCTTAAGTACTTCTTTCTTTGAATCTAATATTAAAACATTAGGATTCATCTTAGAGCTGTTTGTTTTGGTTCACAGCTCAAAATGTTTTACTGAATAAACTGCTCAAATGCCTGCAGAAAATATGAATGGGAAATAAATGACTGTGGGCGGTGACTGCTCCGCTACAGCCTCAATTGTTCTTTTCTCTGATTGTAATGTAAGCTGTGCCCTGCGCTTCAGCTGCTCCTCGAGGGTCTGCAGTCTCTTAGCTCTCGAGCGTAGCTGAACTCATCTTCCTGCTCCTTCCGTCTCGCAGCAGTTCGATCCACTGGAGATGGTTTAACTGACTGGTTATTAATATGCTCCTCACCTCCTGGTCGAGCTCCAGCTGCCGTTTCATCTCTTCGAATCGCTCTCTCTTCTGGGCCTCTTCCGCCAGATGCGGTGACACCTGGGGACCTGCAGGGGGCGAGAGCGAGAACAGCGGGGCGTCAGCTGTAATCTCCATTCATCTGCCTCTGTGGAGAGGAGATCTCTCTCGCTAGTCATCCTGATAATTAATACTTGACCTCTACGAGGAGAACAGTTCTGTGTCTTCCGCACGCGAAAAACATTGTTTGCTACACACTGTTATTGTAGTATCACTGAAATACTATTACAGTTTGTGTTAATATATTGAATTAGATTGATTTTGTCTATGTTTTAAATTTTAGTTTTTGTTATTTTAGTACTTGAGAATGAGAAATATTGCTTTAGTAACCAGTAGTTATTTCAAATTTAAGTAATTGTATCGTTTTTTTGTTGTTGCCATTATTAGTTTCATTTTTTATTATGTCTATATAGTTTTTTATTAAGTTTTAGTTTTAGTCATCTTAGTACTTAAACTAAACAAAAATAAAGAATGTTTAGCAACTAGTTTTGTATTCATAGTTGTCATACGTAGTTTAGATTATTTAGTTATTTTAGTACTTAAAGATAAAAAAATTATAATAATAAAATGAAAGCCAGCTTTTTTTTTATTATTATGTTTTAGTCATCTTAATACTTAAACTAAACAATGAAGTAATTTAGAGTCAAATTAGTTTTTTAGTAAATAATGTATTTTTTTTGTCATTAGTGTTTCTTAAGTATGTCTACATAGTTTTCTTTTCATTTGAGCTTTTTTAGTTTTACTTATTTAATTACTTGTATCTTAGTCGTTTTATAATTTTAGTAATTTTATTGTATTGTTTTGTCATTTTTGTTTTAAATATGTCTGCTTACTTTCTATTGCAGTTTGGTTTTAGTCTATTTAGTTTTATTTTAGTACATAAACTGAACTAAACCAAACTAAACGACAATAAGAACTCTTGTATTTGATTAATACTTTTAGTAATTTTATTGTGTTTTGAAATCATTTTTTTATTAGGATTCAGTTTTAGAATGTTTAGTTTTATTACAAATGAAAAAAAAACGTTGCCTTGGCAATTAGCTGAAATAATATGTTTAATTGATATATATAATTTCAGTTCATGTTTAGGTCAGGCAATATATATATACACACACACACTCAATGTGAACTTGCAGGCCCATAGAGTGTCCCATCTTACTTCATAATTTAGAAGGGTGCTATTTGGGACATGGAACTATGATGAAAGTCAAGTCTGGCTACGCACGACTAATTCTACCCAGACAGAAGCTGCTAACAACATCAGATGCATGTGTGTGTGTTTCTGGGTTTTGATGGGACAGATTTCTGACCTCTGATTCTCTCCAGGGTCTTGGCCGCTGACACACTGCCCTGGTTAATGAGCTCCTGTCTAGCCTGTTCAGTCCTCATGGCCTGAGAGAGAGAGAGAATGAAGGAAGACAGACTTCAGCGCAAAACAATAAAGCTGATTTTAGCCCAGGTCAGAGTGTCCTGATGAAACTGGGTTAATGGACCGGCTTTTAAAATTTCGTCTGTTGCCATGCCAACAGCACCGGCTGTGCCCCATTATTGGCTCTGAATTGAGGAAGCATACTGCAGACATAAACATTTAACCTGGATGAGCTATTTTAAAAACCTCATCATTGATTTACAACCTATTAACATCTCCAAAACAAATCTCCACAAATCATTTAATCAGCATGATGACAGGTGCAGTCTCACCAAAAAAACCTCAAAGCGATCCTGGGCACTGGGACATCTGACCTGAAGATAGGAGTTAGTCGTAATTATCTCCAATAAAATGTATTTTTATTTATTTATTATTACTTAATTTATTGTACATTGAGAGTACAGTTCAAATGTTTGGGGTCAGTACGATATATATATATATATATATATATTAATAAACGAAAATCTCTATGCAGCAGGGTTGCATTAAACTGATGAAGAGTAACAGTAAAGACAAAAAAAAAAAAAGTTTCACTTAACCATATGAAGCGGAAAACTGTTTTCAACATTGATAATGATAATACATGTTTCTTGAGCAGCAAATCAGCATATTAGAATAATTTCTAAAGGATCACGTGACACTGAAGACTGGAGTAATTGAGCTGAAAATTCGAGCTTTGCATCACAGTAATAAATTACATTTTACAATATATTCAAGCAGAAAACAGTTATTCTAAATTTTTATATTTCACATTACTACCGTTTTATTTTTTTTCATAAAATATAATGCAGCCTTGATGAACATAAGACACTAAAAACATACAAAAAAATCTTATGGAGCCCAAAGTTTTTAGCAGTAGTGTATATGAAGCATTATAAAGTGTTTTATTGATTTATAGCAGCTTGATCGTTGTCCCGCACACACAGACTTCATTGGCGATGTGTTTGAGGAACACCGGCACACAGTCCTCAGCATCCCGCGAAATAGAGTGTAGCCCTGTGTCCTAAACTTCTTATCTGAGGAAACGGATTCATTCATTTTTAAAGGAATTTTGCATAAATGACATTGATTTTAAGACTGTTATCACTTATGTAACTACACATTATAAAGATAGTCCAAGAAATCCATAATAATGCAGCAGAAAATGTATGCATTTAACCATCTGAAAATCCAACAAAATGAAAGCGTGAGACTGAGAAGCTCACCTCTGGAGGTCAGATAATCCTCATTGACCTCGATCATAAACTCTTTATGTACTCTACGTCACAGAAGACACCACTTTACACCCAGTCTGAGACAAACCTAGAACATTTCACAGACAACCACTGTTACATAATATACAGTATTATTAGAAAGCTACATTATAATGTGTACTAACTAGGCTAAACTATATATATGTATATATTTTTTATTAAACATACACATTTATGCATTTGGGACATGGATTTACACTAAAAAATTATACTTACTGCATGCTTTATCTAGAATCAAACCCATAAACTTAGCATTGTTACCAACATGCGCAACTATCTGAGCTAAATTAATTAATGAATAAATAAATGAATTAATTATAGAAACTTTTCAAAGCAAGGATGTCACAAAAAAATTTTTTGTTGATACTGAAAATGGATGAAATGACAAATATTAATATAATAATAATAATAATAATAATAATAATATTAAGTAAAATACAAAAATAAAGATTATAGAAACACATACATATATATATATATATATATATATATATATACACACATTTGTTTTCTTTTTTTCTTTTTTTTTTCTTTGGTGAAATAAGTTATGGGAAACCAATGAAATTACAAATAATAATAATAATAATCATTTGAATATTATCAGAACACTGACAGCAGAACATTTCACTTTTTTTTTACAAATACAAATAAAAAATAAAAAGACTCTAAATGGCATCAACTCTATAATAACTGACAAATGGATTCAACAATTTAAAGTTAAAATGTCTTGATGGATTTGTTTCTTAAAACACAGCTTTTCACTTCACAACAAGACATTAATCGATAGACTGGAGTTTCGTGGATTATTTGTGGATATTGTGATGTTTTTATCAGCTTGTTTGGACACTGATTCTGACGGCACCCATTCACTGCAGAGCATCCATTGGTAAGCAAGTGATGCAATGCTACATTTCTCCAAATCTATTCCTATGAAAAATCAAACCTATCTAGCCTGAGGTGTGAGTACATTTTCAGGAAATTTCCATTATTGGGTGACATCAAACTCATCAATGAGCCATTTCTGAAACGGAGCGTGAATGCAAATATGAATTCAGGGCTTCTACAGAGGGCATGATTATCAATTTTGTTTTTGGGACTTGACAGACAACCTCTAAGAGGGAAAGGGCAGTGTGATGATTCTCCATTCACACTGCATGAGAAGAATAACAGCATACAGGTTTGTTCCAACATGAAGGTGAGTAAATAATAGCAGAGTATCTCCATTGTGCATTTAAATGCCAGTCAGACACTACAGCATCTCACTACCATTTCATGGTATCAGTGACTGGGAAAATATAGGGTTTCACAAAAACCTCTGCGCTTACGTGACCTTCGGGAGATGAATAATAGTTAAATAAATAAAAAGAGAAAGGAGATGAGTTTCTCACTGTGCTCTTCAGCATAACTTATTACTGCAGTTACTCTGAGCTTCATTATACAGATACGATAACAGCTTTAAACCCTTAACACACACACACATCACACTGCCAATTACACAAACACCACCACAGACCTGCAACAGCCACCTGTCTACAACACTTCTGAGCTGAAAACAAGGTCTTCAAACTCCATGTTGTCTCTGACAGAAGTATTTCAAGCGTGCGACGAGGGTTTCTTTCCACAACTCCTCTGATTCCATCCACACAACACAGCTCTGATCAGCTCACACATAAAGATATTATCTGCTGAAACTCACTTTAAAGACTACATTTTTACTTTGCGTTGTCCTGATGTCTAATCATTATAACAACAGGGGCTCATCAACAGGGATTTTTTTCTGCTTACCCAACTTGGAAAGTTAGGAAACACACTGACTTAATTTTGCGTTTACATTTATAATTTAATTTGAGTAATAACACACATTTTAAGTGTTCATATATACTGTACTTCTATACAGTACTGTGCAAAGGTCTTAGGCCACTAGTATTTTCACCAACAAAAAATGGTTTTATGTCAGTTATTTCTCTCTTTTGCTGTGTGTCAGTAGGAAATATCAGTTTACTTAATTGTAATAATGCAGTGAGATTTTTGTTTGCAGAAAGCCAGTTCCCCACACTCAAAAAAAAAAAATTTGTTGAACGAAATTAAAAAAAATTTGAGTAAACTTTTCCACGAAGTTTAATTACATTTTCCAAACAATATCGAATTAGTTTGAAACGATTTGTTGTAATCTTGTTGTATAAACTTAAATTCTTTTAGTCAAGACTACAAAAAGAAAATTGGTCATTCCTACTAGATTAAGTTTTGCCATGCCTCATAGAGAACATTTTGTCAGGTTAACTACTCTGAATTTTATCATGCCTACTATATAAAATAATGCCATGTTAACTACATTCAATTTGGTCATGTCTAACAATGCAATGTCAACTACAAACATTTTTGTACTGCATACTAGAAAGTTTTTTAATCATTACACATCTTGACTCTCCAGTTACTTCCAAATGAAAGTCAAATACTTGTGTTCTATTAATTTAAAACCTTTTTAATGTATACCTATAGTCTACTGTGAAGAAAGTCAATATGTTAGTCAATTCATTTTGTAAAAATCTGTATTTAAAACATGAGCACATTTAACCTTGCGTGTCTTCTTGCTTAAAACTGCAAATATGGCAATTAAACATGCTCACTAAGTTAAAACATGACAATGCAAATAAAACATGAGCATATAAGAAAACAACAAAATTTTATTTTATTTTGTTTTTTTTTTTAAACATGAGATTAAATGAGATTGAGAGACTTAATCACCTCTGCTCATCGTGCAAAAATTCAGGCACAACAAAAACACATGAGCATACAAGGAAATAAAACACAGCGTTCACAAAGGGATCCTCAAACACCGCACACCTAAGTGAAGAGTTTAGTTTTCTGCGCCTGTGCTTTGGCAGACAATTTACGCGAGTCCCGCTCAAGAATAATTTTTTGGAGCACCTTAAAAGTTTAATGAAACTCGTGGATAAGTAAGGTTTAAAAAGTATATTAGTCCAAGTAGCATGGCTGTAGCCAATGCTACATTACCTAAACCAGAGAGCACCTCCACATCTTCCAGCACAATGCCGATATCTTCAGGGTCTTCTGTTGCATCAGCAAATTCATGCTTTACATCACAGAATCCCAAAAAGGTCTTCTTGATGTCCGCTTCGGTTCTTGCATGGTTATCATCCTTTGGGAAAAAAAATACAAAATTGTAAATGTATGGCATATAAAAAAAAACAAGTTTAGATTTTTATACGGCATGTTTCTTTTTTTTATGAAAACTGCAATACAGCCATTAAGAAATGTGTACTCCGCTTGTTTAAAAAAAAAAAAAAAGTGAAGTGACATTCAGCCAAGTATGGTGACCCATACTCAGAATTTGTGCTCTGCATTTAACCCATCCGAAATGCACACACACAGAGCAGTGAACACACACACACACACTGTGAGCACACACCCGGAGCAGTGGGCAGCCATTTATGCTGCGGCGCCCGGGGAGCAGTTGGGGGTTCGATGCCTTGCTCAAGGGCACCTAAGTCGTGGTATTGAGGGTGGAGAGAGAACTGTACATGCACTCCCCCCACCAACAATTCCTGCCAGCCCGGGACTCGAACTCACAACCTTTCGATTGGGAGTCTGACTCTCTAACCATTAGGCCACGACTTCCCACTTTAGACTTGTGGACCTCAATGGAATAGTTCTAAATCATTAATAAATAACGGTAGTGTAATAAAATGCAATAATGTGACACTGAAAATACGCATTTTTGGAGAGAAACAACCCAGTTATTTTCAGTGAACAACTCTACTTCCACAGCACATTCATACAGTCACGAGCCATTTTAAAACAATGCTATGCCCTTCGGTCACCAGATCACAACCCAACCCAACCCCTTTGGCAGACTGTGTTCCACTTTATAAAGGAAAAGAATACAGTGCCTTTGTCAATATCACAACAATGAATAACTATGCTACCTTAAAATCTCTAACTATCACTCAGTGACTGTTTGAATTGGAACCCGCCCCCCCCAAAAAAATTCAATTCATTTAGATTAATGACATTAACAAACTAGATTGATAAAATCCAGATATTCTCAATTTCAATCAAAATATTTGAAAATGTAGTACATGTACGGACCAGTTTCAAGAGCCATTGATACTTTGGTAACACTTTAGAATAATGTCCATTAGTTAATGTTAGTTAATTCATTAAGTAACATGAACAAACAATGAACAATACATTACTGTATTTATTAATCTTTGTTAATCTTAATGAAAATACAGTTATTCATTGTTAGTTCACGCTAATTCACAGTATATTAAATAATGTTAACAAGCACAACTTTTGATTTGAATAATGCATTAGTAAATGTTGAAATTAACCAACTAAGATCAATAAATGCTGTAGAAGGATAGTTCTTGCTTAGATCATGTTAACTAATGCAGTTAACTAACATTAACTAATGAACCATTATTCTAAAGTGTTACCGATACTTATTCCAAATCAATATTACTTATTTTTAACAAAAACTGGGCACAATTAAAACAACCGTTGACAGCACACCCTTCACCCATTCTCTGAAAACGGTTAAGTTACTAAGCACAAGCTTTTTTCCATTTTCTTAAGAACAGCGCAGTCCTTGGCACCACCAAATTGGTGCAAATCTTTGCAAAAATACAGGTTTGTGTATGTTTAATTTTATCTATAAAATCATTATACCGTATTTTCCGCACTATAAGGCGCACCGGATTATAAGGCGCACCTTCAATGAATGGCCTATTTTAGAACTGTTTTCATATACAGGGCGCACCGGATTATAATGCGCATAGAATAGAAGATACTGCAGTCAAACGTTTGACTGGGTTTGCGTTATGCATCCACTAGATGGAGCTGTGCTAAACGGAATGTCAACATTTTGACAGAGCGCCTTGATCCATATATAAGGCACTCCGGATTATAAGGCGCACTGTCGTTTTTTGAGAAAATTAAAGGCTTTTAAGTGCGCCTTATAGTGCGGAAAATACGGTAGTCACTTTATTTTCAAACCAACATACATGGATGCAATGCCATTCACCTAAACAAGTGCCTTGCATAAAATAAATTACTTTATTACTGAACAAACGGAATGTAATTACTTTGTATGTTAAAGGTATAGCCTGGAATTAAACTGCTGTTTCTATCTGGCCAGAGGAGAACTGGCCCCCCGACTAAGTAAAGTTTCTCCCAAGGTTTATTTTCCATTTCTGTCACCAATTAAGTTTTGGTTCCTTGCCACTGCCACCTTTGGCTTGGTTAGTTGGGGATGCTTGACTGATTGCACAGACACTATTGGAAGAGAGTTGAAGTGGATGATGACATCACTGAATAATCAATGAACTGACTTTAGCTAATAAAAAAAAAAAACTGTCTGTTTGTTATTGTCCTCTTGCATTATCGACAAACTATTTTCCTGTTTAATAATGCTGCTTTGACAATGTGTATTGTGTAAAGTGCTATATAAATAAAGGTGAATCGACTTGACTATTAAGAACTGTGCTTAAGAAACAGGATATCACATCACGTAAACCTAAACCAGTGGCTGTGTGGAGTACAAAGGTTTAAAGTGAAGTTAACATCAGTCATTTAATTCATATCTGAGCTTTACAATTACTCAATATTTTAAAATTAAATATTTAACATTAACTCTTTCCCCATCAGCAGTCTTGATGGGGAATATCTTTTGATATTTAAACATACAAATGTGTAAATATATAAAAGAAAGTGTCTCTGCTTTTAAATTGAAAAAAAAATTTTAGGCGCAGTTCATGTCACGTCTTTTGCAAGGTCAAATTTGTTATTACTTGTGATAACTGTTTGTAATGAAAGATAACTCTATACTCACCAAATACTCCATCACATTCATCTTCATTCAGGTAGATGCTATGCCCCTTGAGAATGAACTATTGCTTGGTCTCCATGGTGGCATTATAAGAAAACAGACAAAACATTTTTTAAGTTTCTGATATTCATACATTTGACACCCTCCAATACACATCTCTGGGCCATTATGCATTACAGAGCACTATCTATATCAATAGCTTGTATTAAAAAGCAATATATAAAAAAAAGTGAAATAAAAATAATAATACAACCTGAGACATTGGCACCATCACATCTTGAATCTTTTTTTCTAAACACTTTTAGCAGATCAGAGAACCGATCCAGTTTGGACAGGAATTTTGGACTGTAAATGAAGGGTTGTGATCCGATGAAATACAGCATTTATCTGAAGACATAAGTTAGAGAGGTCTTGTTTATGGGCAATTCAGCAAAGAAAAAAAGTTTAAAATGCTACAAAGAAAAAAAAAAGTATTTAGTACAGTGTGAGGGTGCCAATTTATTTATGACAGAAATCATTATTGTCGATTATTCCTCGATATATTAATCGCAAGTAACAGAATAACATTAATTTACACATACAAGCGCTTGGAGAAACATAACGTTATTAGCTGCCTACACAGACATAATGTCGGTCCATGACCATAATCTAGCAAAAGAAATGCAAAAACTCCACTTACAATTACCGAAGCAGCGAAATGTAGTACTTACGTCGCTAAAACACTATTTGTTGTTTAAGACGAGAGACTCCGTGAACGCGGTGAATTCAGTCACGAGCACGTGAAGCGTGACTAATCTAAAGCCTTGGATTGGCTGCTGTGCGCTTTAAATTGGCATCTCAATAGTTTTAACAATGACTAGCGATAAATTAAATATAGATGAGGAAGACCTAAAATATACGTTTGAAACTTTTTTGTCACCCTAACAACAGCTGAATGCAGAGTAAGAATTTAAAATCCTAGTGGACAGTTTGGACATTTCTAATTACCAGGTGTGTCTTATGGCCCTGGTTTTATACATTAATTCATGGTACTGAAGGGTTTTCTGTTCTCTCTGTTCAGCAATTCTTCATGCTAACGTTCTTTGATACTTTTAGTAAGAAAATAAATATATATATTAAAAAAAATGTCTGCACCAAGTGCTGAATCCAGAAACCTAACACCAGCTACAAACGACACACTTAAGAGCTATTTTCATACAGTGCTTATAGAAAAATAACTTTCTGGTATGCAACAAGATGTTAACAAAGCATATTTTAATTAGTTTGTTAATTAAATCAAATTAGATGGACGGTGATATATTAAAAAAAAATGGCCACTTACCCATCTCACATGTTCCCTGCTGAACAATCCATCTGCATCCGTTTCCGTTGATGACGTGCATCCGGGTTAAGACGAACCAAAAATATTCTTGTTGACTCAATTAAAAAAAATGTTGTAAACCTAATTTTTTAAAAATTACATTGTTTATGTTAAATAAAATTAAGTTGAAACCATTTTTACCAAGAGTTGTGTTGTATGTGCTCATTTTAATTAATAGCAAAAATATTTTTTTTGAGTGACACACAGATGTGATCTGATCATCATCAGTCTGTCTGGAATAACATGAAGAAACAGAACAAATGGAGACAGACTCAATCCAGATGATCTGTGGTAATGTCTCCAAGACACTTCAAGAAACCTAACGTTACCTGCAAAGCTACCCGAAAAACAATGCTTAAGTGCACCAAGGACCAAAGCTTTTTTTAATGCATATTGTGGTCACACCAAATGTTGATTTACTTTAGTTAAGTTAATAGAAGTTCATTAATAAAATCTATTTATTGCATTATTTTTGACGTCATCCTCACTTTACAGCATTTTTACACAAGTGCTTAAAACTTTGCACAGTTTCTTGAAGTGTCTTGGAGACAAACGCCGTCACGCTCACACATACATGTCTCATAATATTTATTCAAGATGGAATTCGAGCTTAAGCTACCTGAGCTGCAGATGTTTATCCCGTATTAGATAATAAACATTATCCCTAATTAAAAAATAAGCATTTGGTGCGCATAAGAATACAAGAGCAAATCTTAATCAACCACTGCGCTACTCGCTGAAGTCCTGCCCTCTCTGTATTCATTGTATTCATTGGCTAAACCAGAGACACGTAACCGCTCTCTCAGTCATCTCATTGGATCAAACTTGACATACACAGGCTGTATGGTAATGACATATTTCTGGATGCTATTCATGGATGTATTATTTCTTATATGAGAGGCCACGAGATTTGCATAAATGTATGTTTATGTTTACATTCATACATTTTCTTTTCTGTATGTGATACACGTCCTTTAACTAAACATATTTTATTTCTCATTACTACTTTCCTTCAAGGTGACTCCAGATATTGCTGACAGTGCACACTTGAGTTTATGTTACTGTTTCCAGATAAAACTGTGAGTACACTAAATTTTTGATTCATCCCATAGGCAACAAGTCGAGCCATTAGTTATTTATGATTCCTGTAGTATTGTTTTGGTTAATGGCTCTGAATGCATTAATAATAATACAGTTGGATGAAATTTGACATTTACATGCAGATGCAGTTGGTCTTCTGCCAGTGCATAAGGCTGGTTCATTTCGCCCGAAGGGGAAAACAGAAAGAAGTGAACTTTCTTACAAGCTGGAGTAGAGTAGATGTCCCTGGACGCGAGGAACAACAACCCCATTCAGGTTCAAGCTCTCCCTCTGGCTCCTGTGAGATATGCAGATTCTTTTTTTTTAATTTTATTTGTTTAACCAGGAAGGTCCCATTGAGATACAATATCTCTTCTACCAGGGAGTCCAGGGAGATGCTTTGAACACGTCCACAAGCTGCAGCTGTTTGTGGTCAAGCACTACATTATTAATAACAACAATTCCTTCTTTCGGTTTCTGAGCTTTTCTTAGACCGCTTCCAAGGGAGATTCCTTGAGTGTGTGCGGTTGGAGGGCCTATGTCTCCCTTTAAGGCACAGCAGAAGAAATCTCATTAATATCTGAGGGTGAGACACCACTGCAGGTGAATACAAACACAAACACCTGCCAGAGCGGGCTTTCCTTGAGTGATGGCTCTCACAGTGAGAATGAAAGGGCCCGATCTTCTTATTTTCCCAGTGTGTGGAAATCCGGAGCTGTTTTTTGAGGCTGAAGCCCAGTTGCATGGAATCGTGACTAAGTTAATTCAGCGCCCATGCAGGGGGGCCGCATGGTCTGATGGGATTAATTCGGTTATAGAATCATGGGTAGCAGAAGCTCTTATGAAAGAGAGAGTCCCACACATCCAGACTGGCTCTTTCCCGTGTTTAACTAGAAGACAGAGACTCATATAATTCTTATTACAGGGACTTTATGAACTTACATAAGTCAAGAGATATAAAAGGTGAAGGGTTTATATTTAAACTGTCTTCATTTCATCTGAAATCTAATAAGAGAGAGGTGTGATTAGATTTGAGTCTGCGATGTAAGTCGTGAGGAGATTTCTGATAATCTGATTGAAGTATTTTGGTTTGCCACTGACTCCTCAGGTCCATGTGTTATGGACTCAGGACTTCAGGTGAGTTGGTTTTGATACGGTCCCACCTTTCCTCCTCCACTCCCTGTTACAAAATGCTTTCTGAATGATGCTCTAATTTTTTTCTAATTTTTTAATGCAATTTTTCTACAGCAACTAATTTTAAAGGGATAGTTCACCCAAAAATATAAGTTGTGTTATTTACTCACCCTCAAGTTGTTCCAGACTTGTAAAGTTAAGCACCAAAGAAGATACTGAAGAATTTTAGGGGTAGCCATTTACTTCCATAACAAAAGAGAAAACAATTATTTGATTGACCAAATAAAAAGAGGATCCTGGTTTAATCCTGGAGTTGTAATAATAGCATCATATAAAAGCTTATTTCCGCCACAGAAAAAAAAAAAAAATTAACACCATTAAAAAAAAAAAATGCAACCCAGAAACCTGCAATTGTGAGGAACAAAATTAAGAATTGTGAGAAAAACTGGTAATTGTGTGTGTGTGTGTGTGGGGGGGGGGGGGGGGGGGGTCACAATTTTGTATAAGCTTCCATAGTTTTCAACCACAAAACAACCAAAAGTCATTCATTTTCAGTTAAAGTCACTGATTTCAGCGACTGTGAAGCTAGCTTTTTCAGCCAATGGCTTTCTAGTGTGGGCGTGGCTACAAAACAGAAACAGACTGACAAATTCACATTAACTGTGGGTTCACACCATAGACTGTATAAAAACATGGACGTAGTGTCCGTGACGTCACCTGTAGACTCCTGAAGTGTGTTTTTGAAGCCTAAAGTGTGTAGAGCGGGCTGTCGCCATGTACTCACGTGAAGGATGTGTGCACAACTAATAACTAATATCATCACGCTATAAAGGGGTTGCCTGCGCTGGGTGCGCCCCTCCCCCATAACTGTTCTGTCTCGCGGGGGGAGCTCATTTGTGTGTATCTGTGTGAAACACGCATAGGAAAAAAGAACGACAGAAAGAACGGCTCCCCTCCAGCCGCGACTCGGCTCCCATCGTTCATGTTTATGAGCCGTTCAAAAGAATCGGTTCGTTCGCGAACGTCACAACTCTAGTTCACACCAGTGGCGAGGTCAGAAATTTTAAACTGAGTGGACCTTGGTGGAATAGGGTGGACCTGAATGACTACTCTCAAATTACACAAATTTTACAATATAGGATAAAATCACTATACAGTTCAGATAAGTTAAATGTGATTGATTGTTAGCCAACAAATTCATGAATATACAACAAAATACTTTTACAAGCAGCTACAAGGAAGACAAATATAGATATTGTACAGCTATATGACCACTGTAGCAAGACATCAGTGTTCAGTAATTGTGTTCATTTTAAACTGGAATAACCTGGTTCACTAACTTACTGTGCCACGGCCAAATTTCTGACAGCATTATACTTTGAGAGCGATCAGATGTTGCTACATTCAGGGGCGAACCATCTTTTCAAACGTGGGGGACAGAAATTACATATACATATATATATATATATATATATATATATATATATATATATATATATATATATATAAAACATTACAATATAACATTTCTGTAATCTATATAGCCTACCAGTCAACAGTTTTTGAAGAGTAAGATTTTTAATGTTTTTATAGAAGTCTCATCTGCTCACCAAGCCTGCATTTATTTGATCCAAAGTACAGCTAAAAAAAAGGTAATATTGTGAAATATTTTTACTATTTAAAATAACTTTTCAATTCGAATATATTTAACCATTTTTCCTGTGATCAAAGGTGAATTTTTAGCATCATTACTCCAGTTTTCTGTGTCACATCCTTCAAAAATCAAATCATTCTAATATCCTGATTACCAATATTTAAAACCAAAAGATCAGCATTTATGTGAAATAAAAAGACTTTGCAACATCATACAGTGTATCATTCAAAATCTTAGAGTCAGTATAATTTATATTTTTTGGAAAAGAAATTATAGAAATGAATACTTTTATTTAGGAAGGATTCTTTAAATTGATCAAAAGTGATGATAAAGACATCATTTTACAAAATTATTATATTTCAGATAAATGCCGTTCTTCTGAACTTTCTATTCATCAAAGAAACCTGAAAAAAAAATCTACCCAGCTGTTTTCAACATTATCATTATTATTATTTAATTTTTTTGAGTAGCAAATCAGAATATCAGAATTATTTCTGAAGGATCATGTGACTGGAGAAATGATGCTAAAAAAATCAGCTTTGAAATCTCAATAAATTACATTTTGAAATATATTCAAATATAAAACATTAAATATTCTAGTAAAAATATTTCACAATTTTACTGTTTTGCTGTACTTTTGATCAAATAAATACAGGCTTGGTGAACAGAAGAGACTTGACAGGTAGTGGATATGCGCATTGATAATTGGCTTAGAAATCTATAACTACTGGACAATAACAAATAATAATGTTTTTTTATATACTACAAACGCTTTTTTCACATAAGTTATAATAGTTTCTATACTGTAATAAATGCTATGTCAATTAGCACTGCATTGTTCATATACTTTATCACCTGCTGGAGATGAGTTGAAAAACCATATTTTGTTGCAGTCGTATGTTAAATGTCTTCGTGTTTCCAAAAGTGTCTGTTTTTCTGTGAAAACAACTGTTTTCATACAGCGATAGCTGGACGCTGTTGTCCATATTAGGAGTTTCCTGTTATGACTTTTAGCGCGAGAGCGAGCCGAGCTCCAGCTTCGAGCATGAATGAAATACACATTGCAGGAGAGCTTAGCTTTCAGTGATGTTCATATCGCCTTCTGAAAAGGTGCGGGGGACGAATTTCAATGATATTAAAAGTGTGGGGGACACGTCAAAACTTTGTGTACCACTTAGCAGCAAAAGACTAGACTTGCAGTTTATTTTTCGCGAAAACTGGCGTAAAAGCAATATTACTCCGTAAATAGGGCAGAGCAGGTGGTTCATCAAGTGTGGATAAATCAGCTGGTTTCAGACGATTAGCCCGGGTTGATGTTGATGTTTCAGGTTATGTTCTTGTTTTTTATATATATATATTTAATTAAAGATGTCTGTTTCGACATGCTCATCTTGTGTAATGCGTGTTAAAAGTTTACTTCACTAGCAGACGTAAACTCATCTTCCCACCCCCCAACAATACGCGATTGGCTAAACAGTGCTAATAAGCTTATTGATTGGCTGTTGCAGTAAGGCAATTATATGAAAAGGTTTTGGCTCTACAGTAGTTATTTTTATGAAACTTCATGTACGTGTTTAAGTGTTTAGTATGTCACATATGCATGATTTTTTTTCGGCTTTCCCACATTTTTTTTTTTTTTTTGTCTGTTCTGATTGGGTGGGCCAGCCGTCAGTTTGAGTGGGCCAGTGCCACCCTGGCCCTTATGTAGCCTCGCCCCTGGTTCACACTGACAGCAATTTGTACTTGTACTCTAGGTTGGTACAAGCTGTGTTCCATTACCACTTTTTTTGCATAAATTTGATCTCTATTATGTTGCATTGTACAGTACAATAAATTTAGAAGTTAATCAAGTTAAGCAGATGTTCAGATTATGTAACACACCTTCATCCTCAAAAAACATTACCAAAACTATACAAAAATAGGATAAAGATGGTCTGTGTGGTAATTGATTGACTGCTGAAAGCATGGAATCAATTTAAGAGACATTTAGAGGCCAAACACTATTATTTCTTCATATTTTGGGGCCTATACAGATCATGTTCATGTTAATAAACAATGTTATTTTAGTAATATTTATATAGTATTTATTAAGAACATTATATTTATAAATATATATATATTCATATTTAATATTATATTATTTAAAATCTGGTTCTTGAAGCTTCATCCTTGTGCTCCACTCCTCTCGAAAGACATTAAAATCTCATCCCATGTAAGTCTCATCATGAAAGGTCTCTGATTTATTAGAGACCCTCCAGATCAGGGGCCAGAAAAGAGGCGAAACCCAACACCTGAGAAATGGAGGTGTATATTTATTCATATAAGGATCAGATGGTCACACATAAGAAATCAGTCCTCTGAGTCGACAAGGAGCACTCGTAGTCCTCCGCAATCCCACAACACTTTGCTCTCGGCACATTCACAAAGGGAAAGGGGAAAAAAAAGATGTTGACAACAACAACAAACAAGCTTTCTCAGAGCATAATGCACAGGTGGACAGTGTAGACAGAATTGTATTTTAATACAAAGGCATATATTTTCTTTAGGACATAAAATATTAACTGCACAGCAGTAAGAAAAGGTTGTGTACAGATTGTTTGTTCATACACACCATTGAAACACAATTTCGGATCGGTACAATAATAAAAACATTTGTGCTAATCAATAATTAGTTTTGCATAAAGACCAAAATGTAATGGCAGCTGTCCGGAGGGAACGTTTTGACATTCTCCTCCACACATTTATTCAGCTCGAGCATTTTTCCCAATGCAGTAAAACTCCTAAAAAGCACACACTCACCACAAACACCCAAAAGATATTCAAAACGGCGCTTTTGCTCTATACATACAGCATGTTCAAATATATTGGCATATTCTGGCTACAGCACACCTCTGAATACTGCACTTACTGATGTCTAACACCACACTTCACATACGCCACGACCTCTGACCTCTACACGCCCCAGGACTACCGAAACCCCACCCACCCTGACGTCTTCAACACCATACCATCACATTTAACACTTTTTAAGGCACGTTTTGGCTACAGAAAGGCGTTAAAAGAAGCGTTTTACACTCAACTACGAAGACTTGCATCTGTGCTTGTGCTTTAAACGGAGAGTTCATCCTAAAAAATGAAAATTATTTACTCACTGTCATGTCGTTCCAAATCTGTAATATGCTTTGTTTTTCTGGCGGAACATAAAAGGAGGAGTTTTTTTTTAGTTTTTTATGTCCTTTTTGTCTTTTTATGATTCTTTAGAAAAAAAAAGAGATAAATACATTTCACAATTCAATTTGATTCATTAACTTCAATTCAGTTCTGATCTAGGTTTGAATTTGATTAATAAAAATTCTACTAATGCTGAAGGGGAACCAGTCAGTTGGTTTGTCACTATAAATATTAAAGGTTTAAACAGTTTTAAGGTAAAAATGGACAACGGATTTGTATACATTAAGGTCTAAATGGTGGCCATCATAAAAGCTTAAACGTATTTTTTAAATAATGAGGTACAGGTGAAATAAAAATATAATAAATATGTAATATAGGTCATATAATTAACAAAATGTTCCACTTGGAGTTATTTTTTCTTCCTAACTGTTGAGTTTATAGACATTGAATGGCTTTCCTGAGATAAATGCACATTACGTGACTCTGTTTATTTACGTCTTTCTAATACGACTGCAATTACATGAGACACATTTGGCATTTTAGCAAGTTGTACCGTATCTTTCAACATACCTTCATATGTTCGTTCATGTTTATTTCATCCTAATTTTTAGTAAAGTGGAAGATGATTTGCTTTCCGCTCTGCAGTTTGAACTGAGGCGCTACAGTGATCTATTTATTGTGAGAATTTGAAAGCTAAGACCTTGTTTCATATCAAAAGTAACATGCTTATTGCGATTTATTAGTTTGGAGGCACGCTCCAAATAATCAAATAATGTTAAGTGAAGTTGTGTTCAAGCGTCAATATCGATTCTTGGCATTTAAGAAGATTCTCATTTAAAAAAAAAAAAGTTTTGAATAAATTTTTTCATCCTAGCCATATTCTTTTGTGTATGATATTTGGAACAACATGAAGGTGAGTAAATGATGATTACACTTATCTTTTTTAAGTGAACTATCCGGTTAAAAACAAAGAGTAATTGGCAAGGCTAGATTTGAAAGCAGAGTCAGAATGATGCATGCAGTTACGATCAAACACAGCTCCTGGTGGTTGTATTAAAGCAGACGTGAAGAGAGAGGGAATGCCGGCCCGTGCCAAGCACTTCACGCCAAGCAGCTCTGCCCAACTCTCAGCGTCTGACATCGCAGGCCATCTGCTATCATGATACCGCTGCTCTCAGATCAGAAACGGCCAGCGAGATCAGGCCACTTCCATAGAGGAGGCCGTGAAACTCCCTGAACTGCTAAAAACTTGAATTCAGTGGGCATTCACATTCACAGAAAACCTGTTTAAACACCCTGTGAAAGTACAATTGGGAGTTTTGTGGTTTTTATTTAATGTCTGTTAGCTTGGAGGCTAACGACTGTATGCTAAAGTACTCTTAAAATGCTGACAAAACTAATTAGTTTATATGTCAGGGACTATATTTTCTGGCAAGAGGTGGATTAAAAAATATTTTTACTGTATGTAGGACAGTTGAACATTGTAACTCCTAACAAAACCTTTTAGCTTTGATATTATAGTACCTTATTGCTTGGTGTAAACATATGCACTACCGTTCAAAAGTTCAAGTGCGCGAAAAAAAAAAAAAAAAAAGGATATTAATACTTTTATTCAGCAAGGATGCATTGAATTGATCAAACTTGACAGTACAGACACTTATAACATTACAAAATATAATGTTTCAATGAAATGTTGTTGTAAACTTAAAATTCATCAAAAAAGTATCACATTTTCCACAAAAATATGAAGCAGCACAACTGTTTTGAACATTGGTAGTATTAAGAAATGTTTCTTGAGCACCAAATCATCATATTAGAATGATTTCTGAAGGATCGTGTGACTCTTAAGACTGAAGTAATGATGCTGAAAATTCAGCTTTGCATCACAGGAATAAATTACTTTTGAAAATATATTCAAATAGAAAACCATTATTTTAAATTGGAATAATATATCTAAATATTTACGGTAGTGAACGGTAGTGTATATGCATGAATGTCCTACAGTCCACAATGTTCTCTAGAATGAGACTGTCCCTTTCCTCTAAATTATACAAACCTGCTCCGATTCGCAGTAGCAATTCGATTTTTTTTTTCAGCCAGTAACAAAACAAAAAGCTCCAAGCCTTTTTTTGACGTCTTTAAGACACTCATCAATTGCAAATGTCACATAGCTGTAAAAAAGGTTTTGTCCAAAGATAAAAGCGTCTCTAGGAGCAGAATTTTGGCTGAGTGCTATAGTACCATCTTGTTTAGTGGCGAATAACAAAACAAATGAATGTGTCATTATCCTCCCTGCCAAAATAAAGCCATTAACGATCCAGATCGCACATCTAAAACCTTTCCAACAGAGCTGCAAAGAGTCAGACGAGAAGTTTTCAGTCAATCCTCTCAGCTTTGCTCAACCATCTTATGCCAGAAACACAGTCTATGCAAGCAGAGCATTTACAATCTTGCACAGAGCCTGTCTCAGAAAGAAACACATTTCTATCAGGAACAGCCAAAAATCTGTCCTGTACATCATCAATTTGTGCTTTACTTAATAAATTCAGTCAGTAGTGAAGCTTTCAAAATAAAACGATTTTCTGAAAAAAAGACTTTTCACAGGTACTCATGCGCTAAAAAAAGAAATGCCTCATGACAAACTTATTTTTTCTTTATTATTGCCTGTTTTGATTTTCTGTGGATCTACTAGTGAGTTCATAAGGTTGAACTGAAATAAGTGGTTATGAAATGGAAGGCCATTTGATACGTTTGGAATAACATACACTATTTTGTGTAGAAATGTCCCAATTTTTACTCAAATAATGAGTTTAAAAGGAGCTGTTAATAATGATAGATGATATTAGATCACGCTAGAAATCAAAGGCCAAGATGAGTGCATTGCATTGTGGGATATAGTACCTAGTGCAGTGTACTCTAATTTGAACGTGTGGTCTCATTTGCGAAATTTCAGCATGGATGTGTCAATGGAAAAACACACCGAATAACAGCGGTAAATCTGACTGTATGTTTTGGCAAATGTTACAGTTAAAGAACATTTGCACACCCTACACATACAGTACATACTGCAGAAACAGTATTGGTAGTATGCTAGTATGCTGTTACGAACACATCCCACGCAATTCCTGCTGTCACCTTCAGTTGCTTTTGATTGGACGAGACCAGATGTGACCTCACCGTAGGCACACCCCCGGCTCACACACACTGCAGGGACATGGGCAGCTCCCTTTTGGTCAAAATATAGGCATCCTTTTACACACACATACACACAATCGCACACACACAAACAGAAGCTTTAAAAAAAAACTGACACAAGGCCATCTATTTAAAAAGTTATTTTCCTCTTATAAAGCTTTCTGAATAAAGACCGCACATTAAAAAAAATATAGAATACGATTCTTAAAACCTTTGTCTCTACACAGGAAGAAATTGAACATCTGATTATAGTGATGAGCTAAATACAGACAGAGTGTAGGCTCATCGTTCTCTCTGGCAGGGTTAGAGGTCGGTCACTTTGTTCTCCAGCGCTGCGGCGATCTGCTGCAGTCTCAGTGTTAACTGTTTACTCTGAGCGGCAGGATCTTCATCCAGAGACTTGATGATCTACAGAGACAGACGGACCATGAGCTTTCAGTACACACACATTATACACACTATCAATCTATCTATCTATCTATCTATCTATCTATCTATCTATCTATCTATCTATCTATCTATCTATCTATCTATCTATCTATCTATCTATCTATCTATCTATCTGTCTGTCTCTCTGTCTGTCTCTCTGTCTGTCTCTCTGTCTGTCTCTATCTGTTTTTCTGTCTTTCTGTCTGTCTATGTATCTGTGTATTTCATGTCCCCCCTTCATTTTCAATCATCTTTTATCTGATTATTTAAAATGTCCTGCTGTGTGACAAATTCAATTTACTCCACATAGTGTGTCAATTAATGTAAAATGACATGCATATTAATTATACAAAATAATAAAAATAATAAAATAAAAAGCTTACATCTTAAGTTTAAAATGCTTGTATATGTCACTGCTGCGACTTCTTAATGTCAGTTACCCGTGTGTGTGTGTGTGTGTGTGTGTGTGTGCGCGCACTCACCCCATCGTAGTATTTGCTGGCGTACCGGTAGAGCTGATGAAGAGCCACTTGTGTGTTCAGTTTATCTGTGTGTTCCTGAAAAAAAAACCTAAATCAACACCAGTCTGTTCATTTCCCCTAAAATCACAGAAAGCCCATCACACACTCACCCTTGACACTTCAGCCAGATGTGTGTTCATTTCCTGGTCACTGACTGACACCATCTGCCGGATTCCTTTATAGTACCTGTGGAGAAACACAACAGACGTTTGTTCCAAACGGCAGATTATTCTAGCATAAAACACCTACTCTGAAAAGGGTTGGCTGCTTTATATACTGGTCTGAAGGTATCTCCATCTCTTATTTTATTTGAGGCTTAGGCAGGGCAAACTGCATTTAAATCTAAAAATATCAGCAGAAAATACTGTTGTTGATCTAAGTATATCTTTTTTACTTGCTAAAGTTTCTCAAACAAAACATGATCATAAGTAACTTAAAGATAAGTTTTGATTTGATGCGTTTAAACTATCAGACTAGTTCTACCTCAGAAATGCTTAATGTATACACCTGGGAACATAAGCAAAACTTGTTTTCCCGGAGGACTGACAGAAACCTGTCGCTCTGACTCCCAGATATTGCATAAACCCAGTCAATCAGATCACGCTGAGAAAGTTCTCGGCATTTTTGTGCACAACATGCATCAGACAGTCTGTAAACCATCTGTGGGCGTTCGGCTGGAGGCTGAGACTGTGCAATACTGGAGCACTTACTCGTCTACCATCCTTTTGTAGGTGGAGATCTCCTTTGCATACAGTAATTTGTTGCTGGGAGAATCCTGCAGGCAACAAAGAGAGAGAACAAGCCGATAAATGATGTGTTTCTGGTGTTCGTTTATAGCTGATTCTCAAATACTTACACGACTGAGTTTGTGCTCAGTTTTTGTGCAGGCGTCCATGAAGGTCTGAGCGATGACGGACAGAGATGCGTCCACGACCTCGCTCACATGCACGTCAAAAATGAAGTGAGGGTTCTTCAGTATGTTCACCCAGAAACGTAATGGCAAACTGCAGAGAGAGGCAGATTATTATTATAGGGCTTTGTGAATATGTAAGAAATACTTCACTTATGATAGTCAAGGTTTCTTGCACCAAAACATAATTTTGTAATTTCGTTTCACAGTCATTTGTTCATAAAACAAAACAAAAAAACAACATCATTAGACCAATTTCTAAGGCTGCACAAAATATTAAAACCATTTAAAAATCATAATAAAGCATAATGCTACTGTGAATTCATTTAAATAAATATATGCCCTCCGGGTTTAATATGCACTTTATTTATATGCATGGAGGTTACAGCTCCGTTCACAGTAAATGCTGCTCCACACAAACTGTTGAAATGGTTGCTTATAACGTGCATCTGGGAACAATGTGCACCATTCTATCAGATTTATAAGGTAAATCATTAAAAAACCTATGCCAACACAGGAGAATGCATAATTTTTCTAAATATGCTAACTATTAATCGCGACTTCAGTATAAATGCTCGCCCTGAGTTTGCATGTTTTCACGACCACCTTCTTTTGTTCAAGAAATTACAGTGACTGTATCACTGATTTCATAAAGTAGCAGCCAGATATTAAAGATGAAGTGGACATTTGAGTTAAATGTTGTTTAGTCAAAATTAAACGAGGGTTAGTTCGCGCTGTAAAGTGTAAAAACAATGTTTGTATAAATATATTGTTTTATACATTGTTCAATAAAACCATTATAGCCTAACATGCTTCTAGCTTTTGATATTTTATTTGAACAAATTATTATCGCCTCACTGATATTATATATATATATATATTTTAAGTCATTTTAAAGTCTATTTATACAGCATGTTTTCTTAGTAGTTGCTAAGCTTCTTTTCACCATTTTATCATCCTCCAGTCAAAAACAATGAGTCAAGTAACAGAGGAATCATTCATGTCAAACGGTGCGGCTCGAATTATGTTCCAAAGATTAATTATCACGGTCAGGGTTTTGTTTTAAATCTCTAATCCTCGGGAAGAGCAACAGCGATACTCTCCTTAGCAAACACCGCTAATTACTGTATGTATTGAATCCGTTTTATACGGAGTCTTTCCTGCAGTTGGAGCATAAACTCGGTACAGAGCAAATAATTAGCTCAATCCACCCCTCAATACTCACGCCGTCGGAGCATGAACACGGACAGACGGCTCTGGAATTTCAAGCAGGTTATTAAACAGCTCTGGCTTTTGTTTCCTGTGAGCCACTTTTAAAAAACCTCATTCAGATGACTGCTTCTGGAATATATATTGGCTAGTCGCATCTCTGCGGAGAAACGAAAGGTGTATAATAACAGAACAATTAAATTAACCAGGGACGTAATTAAGGTGTTTGTTTGGCTGAGAGCGGTTTTATATTTAATAGAATCGCTGGAGAAGCTGCTGGAGTGATGATATTGCTCGTCACATTTATTCACATCTCCGCGGCAGCTGTCAATCATGCCGCATCCGCGCGACACATCAGGCGGAATAAATGAATGCGGCGCTGGCATTAGCATATGCTGAGCGCTCTCCAGAGAGAAGAGACAATCAGAGAGCAGAGACGCCCGCTGCTCCCACCTGTTGGTCTTCCAGATGTGTATGGTTTCCTCGTCTACGTTCTCGTGTCTGAGGGCTTGCTCATCCAGGAAGTCGAAAAAGTATTTAACTGCTGGCGGGACGGTGGTGCCAGAACAGAGCACACTGCGAAAGAAATCATCCACGAACTGCTGCAGCGTTCCCTGAAAACACACACGGACACAAAAACAAGGTCATTAGAGTTTAGCAGTTTGAGAAAAGGGCTGCAAGTGGGTTTTTTTTTTCTCAAAGCATTTATTTTTTACATTTATATTTATATGGAATTTATGGAACACACACTAGACTAGAGGCTGACATTTTTTCGGGAATCCCGCGTGAACAAAATCACTATTAATCAAGGGATTTGGACGGGCAGGAAAAAATGTCAGTGGGAGAGGGTCGGGACCGGGAAAACTCTTGGATCCCCAACTTTATACACAAATATTTTTTTTACTGAATATTCTCGGGTTAAAGCATGATTTAAACAGATTCAGCACATTCGCTTTCCCAGTAATGCATTTAAAAAAGTTATCTTACAGTGCTACTTCAACTGTCTCTGATTTTGAACAAGCAGAAATCTGTAATAAATGCATCGATCTGTAGATAAAATAACTGACGAAAGTGTACTGTTATTTTCATCACAAACAAAATTTGCACAGCAGAAAGCAACAATTATACCTTCTAATGCTGAAGATGTTATTAGTTTGGCATGTGGTAGGAAAAAAAAGTTTGCACACAATAGCCAAAGCCACTTTGAAACTCTCCTGTTATTTTATTTTATTTATTTATTTATTTTAATATAGGCTAAGTTATGAACATAACATTGAAATACACTGAAATACTTTATCCACGGAGAGAAGGCGGAGCGTGTTTCTGGTATCAGTGCGCGAGCGGAGTGATTATTAAATGCTCAGAGCCGAGGGAATTTGATGTTAAAACAATCATTTTTGGGCATATAGATAAAAGTAATCAATCTTTCGAATCCGTATACGTTTATTTGTGTGCAATCCGAATAACAACAAAACTCAGTGCTTCTGTAAAATAATTAAAGCAAACAAGATGCATTTTACAAGAGTCATGTGAACTTGAGTGTGACCCGTTAGCATGGATGATTTACATTCAATTTAAAGGTGCTCTAAGTGATGTCACACATTTTTTTAGGCCAAAACATTTTTTGTCACATCCAGCAAACATCTCCTCACTATCCGCTAGCTGCCTTTCCCCTGAACACACTGTAAAAAAACGCGGTCTCTCTAGACACCACAGGCTCCACAAACAACAAGAAAAACAAACTGGGCTCACCCGCACCACGAAACATAACAAACTGTTCCAGCCAACAACCGACAAGAAAGATTTGGGGGTGGGGTTTGGGGGGTTAGTGCGCGGATGAGGAGGAGGGAGGGTCTAGCTAGCCTCCGTTTTGTTTGACAAAAATTTGAACGTCAACAAGAAGTTATGACTCCCGGCATCGCTTAGAGCACCTTTAATGTGTGTGCAATGCACATTGTGCATTGTTTAAGATGGCTTTCAGTTAATTAAAAAAACTAAACTTGCTGTGATGCTGTAATCTGTAGCCTACTGTATTTTTTTAATTTATTTTTTTACTGTAACTGACAGATTCCAGCCAAAAAATATACAACCCGGGAATGGGCGGGAACGGGATTCATTCTTCCAGGATTGAACGGGACGGGATTTTCTCCCCGTTTTTTCCGTGGGATTGGGACGGGCTTTTTTTTTTGCGGGAGTGGGACGGGACAGATTTGAAAATCCACTCCCGTGTCACCCTCTAACACACACACACATATATGACTGCTGTCAAATGATAAATCACGATTTATCACACCCAAAATAAAAGATTTGTTTACATAATATATGTGTGTGTTGTGCATATTTATTATGTGTATATATAAATGCACACAAATACACCATATATTTAGAAAATGAACATGTATAGATTTAGATTCAGATAATTTACAACAAATATAAATATATTTAATATTTAAACACATTTTTTCTTAAATATATGCATGAAAATAAATATATATATATATATGTGTTATACTGAGTTAAATACATAACAAAAATCTGTTTTTATAAATGTTAAGACACTTCAAATAAGTAATTAGAGGTTCAGGTGACAGAAATACTTAAAAACCCTTGATGCGACTCATACAACCTGAGCCCTGAAACAACACCGATCTAAACATTGAAAGAGTTCTTCACGTGTCAGGCTGCTGGGTCACTGACAGTCACACATGGCTGTTTTCACGCTTTGATCGGGCTGACAGGTGATGTTCCACGCTCACTTGAACGCTTCTCATCTCCACTACGCTTGTTTCTGTCGGCACTGACAGCTCTACGTGCCGCTGAATTACTTCTGTACAAGGTGAAAGACTTGCGAGGTAATTAGCCTCTCTAATCGCCCAATTTACGCCGAACGGCCTCTGACACAAGGACATGCGACGAACCAGTCAAACAGAATTAGATTTACACGTCGTGACTTAAGAGAACATGCCAGCACTCAGAATAGTTCCTGGAGGTTTATGGAGGTTATAATTATTATATGACACACGTTCCATATTAAATACTGCTGGAGAACTGGAGCGTTCATCACCAACAAGTGATTATGCACTGTTGTCAACTTAATATACAAATGCAAAAATCTTATTTTTTCATTGAAATTATGTATAATACAAGATAAATGTGCATCTTTTTAGATAATATACTTTGAATCAAATGCATTTTTCATACTTTTTACAAATTTGCAAGCAAAAATCGAACAATTTTTTTTAGACGCATGCTGATTAATAGAACAATAATAAACTTGTTCAAATTATGAAGCTAAGTCTTCATTTCTCACGCAATATAGCGGAGTATGAATGGCTAGTAAGTAGTTCTATCTGTGCAATGTTGCTTCTGACATAAGTGTTTGATACATTTTATGAATAAATATAATAGTAATAAAAATAATAAAAAAAAATATTTTAATAATTAAAATCTCTCTAAAATTTACATTCTATGTAAACAAGACCACAAAAAGAAAAATGACCACAATCCAGTCCATTCTGGATAAAATCCAGTGTTATTTTAACATCATTGACATATACTAATATATTTTTCTCAATATTTTAAATTACATTTTATTTTTTATTATTTTTATTTTAAAGTTATAAAGTCATTTCGTTGCGCCTTTCTCTCATGTTTTTGTTTTTTAATCTGTCTATATGCTCATTATTAATTTTTTGAATAGGTTTTAGTTTATTTAAAGTGATTTTCGTACTTTATATAAAAATATGAAAAATTATGCCTTGATAACTAGCTGGAATAAAAAAAAAAAAAAAAAAAAAAATATTTATTTCATTTTAGTTCAAATTTATTTAGTTTCAGGTGATATTCTTTCTTTAAGGTTTTAGTTTTAATTAACAACAACAACCCTGAAAAAACCCCAAGTCATTAGATTTATTAATGAAACAGAAATGCTGGAAGTCCGATGTGGTGAATGTAGAGTTTGTGAGAGGAAGAGCTCAGCACCTTGACGGAGAGCAGTCGGGTCAGATAGATCTCAGTGATGGCTTTGGTCATGGATTTGTCCTTTATGCTGCCTCTCTTAGATTTCATCTCGTCCAGCTCATCGGCCGGTCGCACCAGATGAAACACTTTATCATCCTCCAGCAGGGCGTTTCCTGTGAGTTCAGGTGAAGAGAGTGTATAAGTCTGAGCACCAGCGACAGATCACACTTAGAAAGCAGACTCGCACTCACTCTCTTCATGGTTATCATGATTTTGCTCGTAGGACTGATGTGTGTGCTGAACTCTGGAGAGGACCACCGTCGCATTATCACGTACCTAAAACCACACCAAAGTCATCTTTAAGAACAAACAATGACCCTCGTGTCTTCACTGGAGCAATAATGCTCAACCCATGTGCTCACGTTATAATGGGCCAACGTATTGATGCGCCTCCACCTGCCCTCCTTCTGTGACGACACGTCTAGATCTGACAGGATCTGTCCCGTGGAGCCGGGCCGCCATTCTGTGGGAGAGACCAGAAGACGTGAAGAAGAAGAAGAAGAAGAAAGTGTGGCGCTGCACGTAAGATCATGACGCCGGCTCACCGAGGGTGACGCTGTCTACTTTGGGTCTCTGAGAGTACGGCAGGTTTTTGTACACCTGCTCGATGATCTTCTCCTTCACCTGAGAGATGGTGTCACAGTTCAGCACCTTCACGGGGGTGATGTCCGGCCCCTCGCCCTGAACCAGCACCTGCAGCGTCTGCCGGAGAACAGAAAATACTCACAAATACTGACTAAACCTGTTCAGAAAGTATCTGAAGTAATCTGAGATCAAATAAAGCATATTTATAACACTTTTACCATAACAGGTGCCATACCAATACTTTAATTTTTGGTACTTGATGATTCCAATTACAGATACCTGTTTATTAATTATTAAATTTTTTTAATATTGGGTAGAGAAACCAAAAGAAATGAATCATATTAGTTGGCTTATATTGTTATATTTTTTAATAAACAGATGTTCCTTTACTCATTTTCACACTTAATTATGTGTGCGATGAATGTGGGAATATAAATACATTTTATATTTACATTAAATGATATTATATTATATATATATATATATATATATATATATATATATATATATATATATATATATATATATATATATATATATATATATATACATACACAGACACACACACACACACACACACACAATTTTATTATACATTTATATATGAACATTAATATTAATTGCATATATCATTTTTTAATAAATTCTTATAAATTCATTTATTTTATCGTTATTAGATAACTATTATTATAACCATACCATTATTTTTGCTTATTTATTTATAATTCATACTATTGATATTAATGTATTTTACATGTATTTTATAGATAGATATAGATACATAATCTTTCATTTAGATTATATTTGTAGTGTATAAATATATTTAACACATATATATATAAAACAATATATAACAAATATATTACACATTAACAATACATTTGTAATAAATGTATATATATATATATATATATATCATATGTTTTCTTCTAAAATTTTAATAAATGCAGTATGAATCCATAACTATTATTCTCATCTTTTTGTTGTAGTAGCACCAAAAAAATGAATTACAAAAAAATAAATAAAAATAGAACAGTCCTTTCTTCATCAACGAATGAAAGTGGGAAAACTCCACATCAGTTTTCTTCTGAGCAGGTCACATCAGGCTGTTGATAGGAATCTGAACCTCACATCACATACCAGCACAATGTACTCCACGTCATCTCCCAGAAGGCCGGTGTCGTTCAGCGTGTATTTGGCTTTCTTGACCTGTGCGTCCACAGGCCCCTTCTCAATCTGGTGCTTGATGGCCCTGAAGAGTTTGTAGAGCGGCTCTCCAGCGCTGTCCTGAACAAACAGCAGCACTTTAACACAATCCTGCTGCTGCTTTCATCCCTCACACACAGACACACACACACACACACACACACACACACACACACACACAAGCATCCCTCCTCACTCCAGCCGAGACTCTAGTGCTGATTCATGCAGACGAAGAACAGACGCTACTTCATTAAACACTATTATCATCATCATCATCAGTCACACTCATGAATATCAAAGCTTCACTGACACACCGTGGACAGAACTAATCCAAACCCTACAAGACCTTAAAATACTAATAAACCCATCTAATGTAATATGAAACTTAAGGTGAAGTGTGTAATACTTCCAGCTTCCAGATCAAGACTGGACTTGATCATTAAATCCCGATGTGTGGTTGAACCAAATATGAGTGAATCTTGTCTAATGTTTGATATTTTACCTTCAGGTACTGATAGAGACAGATGGACATCCAGTTACTCAGCATCCTTTCCACCACCGTTTCAGACCTGCACACACACACACACACACACACACACACACACACACTTACTAATATTCAGTAGAACTAACAATTAAATCGTAAAAAAGAATAAATAATTTCACATAATTTTTCTTTAAAAATAATATATAAAATATTATATAATTTCAAATGATTAATACATTATTTTTTTTAAATCATTTTTATAATAAAATACTTAAAAACTAACATTCACTCAAATTAAACTGGTGTTTGGATAATAAATGGATTAATAAATTGGATCATAACTCAAACCATAAAAGTTGGTAAAAAAAAAAGTATAAAAATGAATACAATTTCATATTTAAAAATGCTTGCTTTATTATATATATATATATGTATACTAAATTAATAAAATAATTTAACACAATTAATAAATAAAAATAATTCTATATTAAAACACTAATATTCACTTAAACAGTGTTTTCCAATCATTAATTACATCATAAAACTGTAAAATGAGAAAGATTTTAAATTTATAATTAAATCGTAAAAATTCATAAATAATCCTGTATACAAATTATATATATGTATATATATATGTATGTATATATATATGTATATATATATATATATATATATATATATATATGTATATATATATATATATATATATGTATATATATATATATATATATATATATATATATATATATATATATATAATTTTCATATAATCTCATTTTACAGTTTTATATATAAAAAACACACACATTTGCTAATTAATATTCAATAAAACAGTGTTTCCCAAACTGGAGTTCACGAGTTGATAAAAAAAGGTAATAATTATATTATTTTGTATTATATTATATATAACGCCTGCTCTAAAACATGGACACCTTTTCCTCTGTGAACCTCTTAAAATATATTTTTTTATAAAACTGCATTTCTCAAATCACATTTGAAGTTTATATCTAATCTAATCTGTCAGTTAAGCACTATATTAACACGACAAGTCACTAAACAGCCAACAGTAAGGTTATTAACAGTTATTTTCAATAATAGCCACATTTATTTATTGAAGACAGATGTTGCGGTTGCTGGCTGTTAATGAAAGCAACAAGCCACTTGAGGCTTTACGTTACAGTTATCTGAAGTGGTTTCCCTAAACCGTGTTAAGATCAGTGTAACGCACAGCCTCCAGTGGCCTACTGCTTTAATCAACACTAACACACTCATTTCTGTCAAGAACAAACAACAACAATTAGCATCAGCACCCAACTATGACAATCAAAGAAGCATGTGAACATGATGCTGGAGTGTGTTCTGCTTTGGGACAGAGAGGTTTGTTCGTTTTTTGAATGTCAAGACAGATTTGGATTAACATGACATGTTTTATGTGGCATCTACAGGTTGATCAATCAGAACGATCAATTGATTAAAAAATGATAATCTCTCACGTAGCAAGAGCTTGGCTTTGTGGTCCATCCCAAATCAATAACCATATATTTCACATTCATGCTTGCGGATGTTTGCTTGTCTTTAACTGCCTCAAACCAGAACTCTCAATATATTCCAATGATTTAATGCCATTAAATTCATAAACAAACTTCATATGGGAAATCTAGTGACTAGATATGCCTCGGGAGCCTTAAATCTCATGAAAACCTGTCGAAAACATGCCATATTGCACCCCAAAGCACAAGAAATAAAATATATTTTACACAAAGAAAAAAAAGCATATTATTAGAATCATTTCAACTAGACAGGGCGGGACTTATCTAGCAGCCCCGCCCCCTTTTTAAAGGGGACATCAGATGCCCATTTTCCCCAAGTTGTTATGATTCTTTAGGGTCTTCATGAAAAGTATATAACATACCTAAAATTTCTCAATGATAGTGTAAAACAACACTTTTTATCCTGCCAATAACAGCTAAATATAATTAAACCTAAATGCAAGTATTAAAATGTATTATATTTATGATAAATATTCCATATCTTTATATTAATGTATGATCTATTTATATATTTTATTATATTCTTATAATACAAAAAAAATAAATAATGAAAATGACAAACAAAATAGGGTTAAAACGAAAAATTAACATAAAAATTGCACATTTTTACACACAGGTGTAAAAAATATGACTAAAATAACACTGTTAACTAATAAAACGTATTCATCCTGGCTTCCAGAAGTTGCGTAAAACCAGCCAATCAGATTGCAGGCTAGGAATTTTGCACCATTTGGCGATAGGCCTCAGTTAGTGTCAGCCGCGTCTCACCTGCGGAGCAGCAGTTTAGGGTTCTTGCTGTGAACGTAGTCCTCCATGAGCCCCAGCAGAAGCGTCCTCATGATGTCTGTGTAATACTCCAGTTTCCCGTGAAGCGCTACGGTCAGCAGAGACGCGAAATACACTTTGGCCCTGGCATTAAAATCCGGACGGCCCTCCAGCGTTCTGATAAACTTCACACAGAGAGATTACGGTTTACTAACTTCCCTGAGTGATTTAAAGTGTGGAGCATTCCGATTTACATCTACATTACGAGCATCTTGTTATATTCTAATGAGTATTATGTTGGTTATGATGGACTTTCGTGTGTGTGTGTGTGTGTGTGTGTGTGTGTGTGTGTGGTGGGTAATGATATAAACACTTGGGAGATAATTACAGGCCAGTCTTAAAAAACGGACGGTGTGCTTGTTTATGTGTATACATGTGTGTTATTAGATGTAAATGTTTAATTGTGTTGGCGCCGTGAATACAGAAGACTTTAATGAGAGCGCAGGAGCTGATGGAGTCCTCTGGGGCTGTTTTAGTGTCATCCGGTATAATTGAGCGACTGTCTAAAGGCTTCATCAATAATGTGTGTGCTTTCTGATGAGAAACCTTCGACAATTATCGTCAAATATCAATTTACTGACCTTTCCCGCTGATAACGGCACTGAATGGTTTAAAATGAGTACGTGAAGAGTGTATAAATGGATCATAATTACAGTTTGTGTGTGTGCTTCATACATTGATGAGGAAAGTTTTGCTGTTGAGGAGGTTGGAGAACTGGTTCAGTGCCTGGGTGACCGTAGCCCTGCGGGATTCTGGGATATCCAGTTTGCCGGTGATCATGACGTCGTTGGCGCCATCCTTCGAGGGCAGGAAGAAGACGCGGTCGGTGTAGGTCTTGTAGTCCAGGAAGGGGATCCGGCCCTCGCTGATGTCATTGCCGTGGTCCTCCATTTCAATCATCAGATCTGCAGGAAATGACAGGTTCAACGTCAATGACGTGTTTGCTTCAGATACAAGTAAACTTATCCAGACAGTTCTGAGATTTACATTTATAGACTAGGTTGAGAATCAAAGACCAGATTAATATCCAGGAATACGTTAGTACGTGTCAAACCCATACTTCTGGGCAAAATGTGAGGCAACACTGCAAATACCATTGATTAATGGATAAATAAATAAATAAAAGGGTGAAAGGGTAGATAAATAATAGATGAAATGAAAAATAATCAGTAATAAATACATATATACGTATGAATAAATAAATGATTATCTGTCATTTACATTTATTTATTAATATATTTAATATTTTATTACAACGGTCAATTACAAATATTCGGAAAGATAGAAAAACATTAGATTAATTGATTAATAAACGGGTGGATGAATAAATAAATAAAAGGACAGATAGATGACAAATGAACAAATAAATAATAAATGAAAAAAAGGTGGAAAATAGGTGGAAAGATACATAAAGAGATATAAATGTAGATTGATTGATAAATAAATAAATAAAAAATAATAATAAATAATAGGTTGCTGAATGAATGAATAAATGAATAAATTATAAATTAATAATAGATAAACAATGGACTATTTGAAAAAAAAATACATAAACGTGAAAGGACGGACAAATGACTGATAAATAAAAAAATAAGTAGAAAGATAGATAATACATTAATTGATAAATGTGAATAGAGAGAAAAACAAAGGATAAATAAATACCCTCAAGGATAATAAAAGAATGGATTAATTGAAAAACAAAGAAATAAATACATAAACGTGAATGGACAGATAAATGACTCACAAATAAACAAACAAGTGGATGACAGATAAACAGCTGACTTATTAACAAATAAATTGGTGGCAAACAATTGATAAAGAGCTGAATAAATAGAAGCTGATAGCATGCTTTAGTCGAAAAAACAAAACAAAAAAAAAACATTAAAAGATTTTACAGAGGCCATAGACACTGAGACTGATTCTAGTCCGATTAGTTGAGTTAACAAATAGTTGAGTAGCATAAGCCAGTTGTCACTTTTCCATCGCAGACACAAAGAAAAGCTTTTTCCTAGCTTAAATCATCTGTTGCAGTGCTAAAAACACCCTTTTGCAATGGTAAACGTATTATGCGTGCACATGTGACCTGTGAACTCTTTTTTGCAGCGGTCACGAACACTCTCCTCCAGATTCTCCAGCTGATGCTTCACTTTCTCGTACTCACGCTCTGCCTGCTGGCTCTTCCTCCTACACACAGACGATCAGATGAATTCATTACATGAAACGTTCACTCAGACGAACAGCTCAAGGGCATTGTGGGAAGTGCAGTTCTTCTCTGTAACCTGTAGCAGAGGACGGAGATGACGATAATCAGCAGCATGGGAACGAGCACCGCCGGGATGATGATGGGCAGCGGGAGACTGTACTTCCTCTCGTACCGGACTGAGCCGACCAACCACTCGCCATTCCCAAACTTAATCTGAGTGAAGGAGAAACAGTCTGTGTTAGGACTGGGCTGGATGGATGGATGGATGGATGAATAAACTGGTCGAGAGATGGACAGATATATACAGGAAAGTTGATGGGTGGAAGAATGAAAAGAAATGGATGGATAAGCCAATGGGTGGATGGAGAGATGAATATCTGAATATCTGATAGATGGATGGATGGATGGATAGATAGATAGATAGATAGATAGATAGATAGATAGATGGATAGATAGATAGATAGACATGATGAACTGTTGTATATAAAAAACTCAAAATCTGATTTTTTTAATGAAATATAAAAATATAAAAATAAGTGGGTGGACAGCTAAATGTATTAATATATACATAAATAAAACACACATTTTTTAAGAATAATTATAAAATGACTTGTATATTATAAGTCTATATTTTTACTATATTATACTATATTTTTACTACATGCATATTTATTTTTTATTTTATTTTAGCTAAAAATAAAGAACATCAAGAAACAAATAAATGGGTGGATAGATGTATCGATAAATAGGTGCGAATAAAAGTTTTTGTCAATAATGGTTCAATTATATATATATATATATACACACACACACACACACATTTATTTTTTCCTGAAATAAAATATAAAAAAGTTATTTTTAATAACTTTTTGTAAGAAATAAATAGAAAAAAATAAATATGTGAATGAATGAATAAATAGGTGGCTTGAAGGTTGGTAGAATGGATGGATGTTGTCTCACCACCAGGTCCAGCGGGTCAGAGCCGGTGTCTCTCCTCTGTCTCTTGGATCGAGCACTGGGTACTTTCGACGGCGGGTCCAGGAATAATTTTTCATCCTGTAACGTGTTTACGTTACACTCTTTGTCTCCCACAAACGCCTGCGCTTCTTTCGCCGTCATCGCTTTAGAAAAACCACGACCCTGAGACACAACAAAATCACATTTACTCGCGTGAAAAACCCCTGTCTGAATGACATTACGAGCAGATACTCACATTCACAATGATCATGCTGTTCTCAGTGATAACGGTCTTGCTGAGGGGATCAAACGTAGGGTTGGGGTGATACTCAAACGGTGTCAGCTCGGTCTGGAGGTTATCGAGCTGCACATACGTCCTGAAGAACTGAGACTCATTGACCGCAGGTGACACAAACGTGATCAAGGTGTCGTTTTTGAATGTGCACTTCTCTACAAACTGAAAAAATAAGAGACTGTGTTAACATCACTTCTCTAAATTGAGACAACACGTCAGATTCTGCCTACACAGACAAACATGGTCCATGATGCACTTTACGAAAGTAACTTTTAGATAACTTCTTGCCAGAATGCTCTTAAGATGAACTGAACCAATTTTGTTGAACGGACAAAACCGTTAAGGAATTGCTTTTAGAGCCATCTAGTTATTAGCAGAAACATGAGGGCAAATTTGGCCTGTTGGTGGCGCTACAGAGTTTGAGTTAGAGACTCAAAATTCATTATGGTTAATGATGAGACGGTTTTCTATCTGTGTACCAAATTTCATAGCTTTACCACAAACGGTTCTATGAGATTCAAAACAAAACATTAAAGCATTCGTAATATTCAGTATTTTATAACAAAATTCAAAATTGCCTACACTCAAATTGGCTGACAAGGGATAACCGGGTATCGGCTGATCAGTTGATGCATCGGTTGATTCATCTCACCTTATGATTTTTGCTCAGACTGTTCAGAAATTATAAACAAAAATGTTAAATTTTTCTTAATGTCTTAATGTTAGTATGTATTCGTCTTTGACAGGAAATCAAGCTTCTAGACCTTATGTTTCAAAAGTTATTAGTAGAAATATGATTGCAGATTTGGCCCATTGGTGGCGCTAGAGAGCTTGAGTTAGAGCCTCCAAACTTGGTATCCTGAATGATGAGACTGTTCTCAATCTGTGTGGCAAATTTCATAACTTTCTCGCAAGCAGTTCAATGGGCTGCCATAGACTTCCAGAGCGAAAGAAAAAGAATATACAAAGTGACACTTTTCATTAATTTTTCACATTTCACTTTAATTGCATCAGCAGTAATATATTTATTTCAACTGTGCAGGGGCAATTTCGGTCTCTTTATCTCAAATTTATTGGGCACTGTCTTTTCATTTTGGTGGAATTTTTTTCCCCAGAATCCCCCGTTAATGTCCGAACATGACATGAACTGAAAGTCCTCAGACAGCAAAACAGAGGAACAGATTTCACTGCAGCTGGGAAATCTATTGATATTCTGAGAGGGAGCAGCAAAAGTCCCTAAAAGTGGGGGCGGAAAATCTGATAGATAGAGAGATGGAGCAAGAGCGATGGAAGCACTGAGACCGCTTGAGGAAGGGCTGGAATACAAAAGCTTCTCCTCAGATAAGAGAGATGAAATGAAGCGTTCATCAAGTCTTTCGTTAGATAAATGCTTGTTTAATCTCCGTCTCGTTGAGCGCCTCAGATCGGAGCATCTCTCATCGTTTCAATCAGAAGCCGAGCGATTCATGCAAGCGAGAGGAACCGATCAAACGAAAACCAAACAGCAAGTGATGTTTCCCTCGAGGGCCGCTGTTGGTGTTTCTCGCTCTCACCTCTTCTGGGATGGTCTGTCTGGACCATTCTCCAGCCGACGCCACCACCCTGATAGAAGCCTTCTGGACCAGGTCAAACCCAGAACCCACCACCAGGATTGCTCTGCCACCACTGAAATACACACAGTCTTAACACAGTAATATATTTTTTTATTTTATTTGATGTTACACTGCTGAAGGGCAGTGTACAATAAAACGTATATTATAAAAATAAAATTATTATAATATAAAATAATCTTGTTTACATAATACTGAGGCGTGTATATCTCTCTATATATATTATACTACAATGCACATTTTATATTTTATAATAATAAAAAATTATAAAAATAAATATACAAAACTATTTTAACTATACTATATCTCTGGAAAATATATCGTACAAGTATGACATGCTTTTGAGGACCACAAAACTACTATATATATATTGTATTACATAGTTCATAACCCAAAAAATCACTTTTTACAAACTGAAATTACACTTGCCTTTTGTAGAATTAGAAACATTTTTGTTTAGATATCTTTTATGTAAACACAAATGAAAAAAAACCTTTTATAATATAGAAATACATGCAGTATAAATACATATATACACACACAATTAATAAATGTAAACAATTACGTGCTATATAAATAAAACGTAAAGTAAATAGATTACATTTTTTTACATACATTATTTACATATAAATAAGTGCATATATACAGTTAATTTATTTTAGATAAACATATATAATAAAATAGTTAATTATTACATTTAGCAATTCAGAAAAATATGTGTAAATAATATAAATAAAATAGTAAATGAATACATATACAAATGTATTTAAATTATATTATTTACATATAAAGGCATATATACACAATTATTTTATTAGATATACATATATGATAAAATAGTAAATGTTACATTTAGCAATTAAGAAAAATAAATGTATTATATATTTAGTAAATTTATATAATAATATACAATAATAATAGATTTTATATATATATATAAAAAATTGAGTGTGTGAATTGTGTATGTGTGTGTGTATATATATATATATATATATATGATACAATATAATCAAATATGTATTATATATTTAAAGTATACAAAAATTCTACAACAAAATAATAAAAATATTTAGCATATTTATGCTTATTTTATATCTTTTTATATACATACAACACTATATACATTAATTAAAATATCTTTAAATAATTGTAATAATATCTATTTAAATAATGTCTAGCAAAAAGCAGTATTCATGATGTCATGGCTGTGTGGGTAAGGAACCGAACAGAACTGACCAGATGAAGCTGCTCCTGGGTTGATGGTCGGACACAGAGGGGTTGCTGGAGAACTGAAAGGCCGTGCTGATAGTGGTTGTGGTGTGTTTGCCGTATTGGACTCTGATGGTGAGGTGAGGCGACGGAACCGTATCGCCCAGATACTCCGACAGTTTACAGGTGATCTGCTCTCCAAAGCTCTCACTGACAGACAGGAAGAGCACAAAATGAACCAAAGAGGGCAAATCTAATGAAAATGTCAGAAACGACATTTCCCATGATGCACTCACACTCGGCAGGGCACATCGCCCACCATGACATGAAGGTCTTGTTTTGAAGCGGTGTTCAGGTTCATCCCAGCGATAGTGAGGATGGTTCCTCCTGCTTTAGGACCTCGTTCAGGAGACACGCTCTGTGCTACAGGATCCTACAGAGACAAAGATCGCATATTACATTAGTGAAATATTACCACACGCACCATTTCACATGATATAATTAATTATTATTTCCAATAAATAATATAAACTGCAATATTGAAGTAATAATGTGCACAAAAGCTGCAAATACCCAGCAATGGCAGCCATCCCATGCATTACCATCCTATTGTAATGATTACATAATCCCAGGAAATGCATCTGTGTGCTGTCCGAGAGTGTGCCGAACAAACACACACCCTCAACGTTTCCCCGCGGGAGCGACTGTGACAGCCAGTCTCCCTGAAAACTGATGCAATAAACCCTTCTAAAGCCGTCAGCGGTGATAATTATGAGGCCTGCAGGAGCATAAGACCAGCGGCCACACACAAAACAGCCCAGCATTACATGACGCACGCAGAGAGAGGATCCTGTGGACTCACACAGCAGCAGAGTTTCACTCAATTACTGCGTGAGCAGTGCATGCTGGGTAATGTAGAATCGTGACTTACCCTGTAGGTGAAGAGGACCGCTTGTGTGGATATGCCTTTCTTTCCTCTGCCCACACTGATTTCCACCTCTCCGGTTTTGTCGATTTTGGCCGGGCCGATTTCACACGCCACACTGCCAGACAAAACACAACTGTATATTAAATGTAAATTACTACATTTAGACATTCACTAAACAAATAATTATTTTAACGACATTATATTGTTTATATTATTTACATGTAATTTTGATAAATGTGTGTATATGAATTATATAAATTAAATATGAAACATAATTCAATAATATAAATAAAATTGTAAATACATTTATTAAATGATATTTACATATAAATAAATGCATATATACACAATTATTTTATTAGATATACATATATAACAAAATAGTAAATGATTACATTTAATAACTGAATTATTATTTACATATGTAATATAAATAAAATAGTAAATTAATACATTTACAAATTTATTTGAAAATATTGTATTATTGTTTCATGTATATTACTTACATATAATTAAATGCATATACATAAATATTTTTACCCACATACATTATTTATATACGTGTGTGTGTGTGTGTGTGTGTGTGTGTGTAGATAATATAAATGAAGTAGTTAATTAATACTTTTTAGAAATGTATTTAAAAAATGACATGTTCTATAAATTGCTGTCTTATAGTTTCTACCAACTGAAGGGCGAGGTGGAATAATTTTCTGCACACACCAAATCAAAGATGCTTTTCATAAAGCTTCAGCAATATTCAACCTGGAACATTCCTTTAACCCTAATGTATTCTGAACGAGGTCAAAATGGGCAAAAGACCAGATTCATTAGCGCTGGACCAACTTTTCCAACCTGAAACATCAGTGCTGATTCTGAACAGATGTGTTAATTAACACAGATCCAACAGATTACAGATCCATTACATCCAAAATGTACCAACTCAGAGAACCGGTCCTCTGTTCCCCCGAAACCTCCCCAAACTCTCCTGTGAAAGATCCTTTTCAAACACAAACACTCGGTCAGGCTGAACGCTCACAACAGAGCTGATGAACCCTGATGTAGAATCACTGACTCAGCCAAGCCTGACACTGCCTGTGAGAAAAGCTCCAAATCCACACAACATGCTCCGCATTTCAAACGTCTACAAATCCAACATTGTTCTACAAGAGGAAACACAAAGACAAACTCGTGCACGCTTAATATTTCAAGCACAATACGACACCTCGAGCAGCTTCCCAAACACATTATTTGGATCCTTCTTGGGGGCATTTTGACATGCTTGAATTCTGGGTAATTATTTTTTAATTAAGCTTTGAATGAACCAGATTTCTCAAACAGGACGTTCGCTGGAAATCAGGCCATTTGGTAGCACAGAGATCTGCAGGGATTTGATTTTATGAAAGCGCTCGTTCAACACCAAACACACTTTATGAGAGTTCATGAAAAGTGTTGGGATGTATTGCAGTAACCAAACCTGTTTAATTATTCCTGTATAACACATAAATGTGAAAATACTAACATTAAGCCACAGTGGAGTAAAGTTGGAATCATCAAGACATCCTATTCTTTTTTTATATTAGATACTGTATATGAATTTTGAACTATTACATGACATAAAACTAGTTTTACACAAATCAATTGTCTGTCTCCCTTCCTCCATGATTTTGGCCTGTCCCACCTCAGAAGTCAGATATAATTTATCTGATAATTAAAATGATATAATCTCGTAATATCTTATATTAAATTCCTAATAATTTTGAATATCAGTCCATTTTTATAAATATTTTAACGTGGACCGCATTCATCAAGCTCAAACATTCAACCCTGTTACCGTTTTTTTCTTTTTTTTTGTAGGATTTCTTAAGGAAATTTTATGTAAATGTAGCAATATGTGGTAATTAATTAATTACTATTTTATTACATATTTATTATTTAGAAAATTATTAAATCAATAATTAATTTTGTAAATAAAAATGGTAAATTAATACATGTATACATTCATAAAGCAAATTATTAATATATTTTTCTAACAAATAATTTTCATATGCGTGAATAACAGAAATAAAACATTAAAATGTATTAATTGCCTTTATATGAATAAAATTATAAATGACTATATTTACAAATTTATTTAAATATTATATTATTACAATTTAAAATTTCAATCCATTTTTGTAAATATTTTAACAAGGATGGCATTCATCAAGCTCAATAATTCAACCCTGTTACCTGAGTTTTTCTAGGATTTTTTAAAGGAAGTTTTATTACAAAAATATAAAAAATTCAATTATATACATATAAATATAATATGATAAATATATAACATACTATGTGTGTGTGTGCAGTGTATATTCAGTTATGTATACATAAATATACTCACATACAGCATATATTTAGAAAATATTTACATATATTCATATAATTTATACCATATAAAAATATATTTAATATATACATGTAAAATCTTTCATAAATATATACATGCGTGTGTGTGTATTTATATATACACATAATAAATATACACAGTACACACACATATATTATGTAAACAAAAAGTTTTATTTGGGATTCGATTAATCATTTTATATATATACATACACACACAAACATACATAAATGTTTATATATTAGCAGTTATTAGTAGTTATTTTAATCTATAAATATAATTATTTATATATAATGGTCTTTTTAATTTAGAGGTTTATGACAATTATGACAAATCAGGGTTTAAGAATGTATTTTCTGTAAATAGAGCTAATAAAAAGATATCTCAATAGCACATGATGAAAAAATGATATCCATTCATTTAGTCACAGACTTTTTTTGCGCTCTATTCACGGAGCGAGCGACTCTTTTGCGGATGTTACCTGGTGGAGACGGAGTATCGTTCCTGCAGATGTTTGCACGGCACTCCAGCCACTGTGATGTTCTTAATGTCATCCTTCTGAATGCCCAGGTTTGAGCCCTTAATAGTGACAGCTATTCCTCCTTTCAGCGGCCCGAATCTCGGCGTGATCTGAAACACATTATAAAACCACCAGAGATGACCAATCTCACTAAAACAACAGTAAAAGACGAACTTTTCTAAATGAGTGAACGTATTCCCAGCAGTAATTCAGCCACGTGTATAGAACATGAACTGAGGTTTCTATTGATTTTTACTTGTGAAAACTGGAAAGGAGAATGAGGAAAGTTATAAATTATTGCTTGACCTTTCTGGGCTGTGTTCGGAGTATTGAGGATTGTCAAAATCACAGCATCATTTCAGAAAATGTTTCATAAATCTCAGAGTTTTATGGTTATTGGCTTGTGAAATGCCATCAGCGGAGACTCACATCAGTGATCTGGGGGTCGGGACACTCGTCCGGCTCTCTCGAGGCACAGAGCAGCTCATACACACACGAGCTGGTCTGCGTGCACCACACACACTGGTATTTAGGGTCGGCGTTCTTACACAGGCTGCAGTCTTCACGTCCCAGCGAGCAGTTGTACAGAGTGACTGAAACACAGACCCAGAGGCAGACCACCAGATGAATTTAGGACTTAAAAAAAAAAAAAAAAAAAAGTTTAAAATAAGCTGTGGTTTACAGTGAATTTATAATGCGAAGCGGAGTGCCTAAAACCCCCTTGGCTCTTATAAATTCACTGGAAACCACGGCTTCACGGGGATTATTGCTTTTATAAACCGGTTATTCCATACACGTGGTAAGGTTCACAAAATAAAACAGAGAAAATAAAGTGTAACGATATTATTGAAAACAGTATCCTTCCACCAAACAAAGTAGCTCCTCAGAATCAGTTGTGGTTGTAACAAAGTGGTTGCCAAGAAAATCGCAAAAGCTGTATGTTGTAGAGCAATTTACAACAGCTTCGAACGTGGCTCAGCCAATCAGAATTAAGGACAGTAACTATCCATTTTATAAGGTATAATTTACCCCCAAAATAAAAAAATTCTGGGTTATATCTAAACCTGTAGGAACAGTTTCGCATAAATAATACAATAAGTAAATAATGTAATGACGATTAATATAAATAAAATAAATAATGTTTTTACATAAATAATATAAATAAATACTGAGCATTTTACATAATATAATATAAATAAATGATTGGCTTTGCGAAAAACTGAACTTGTAATATGAGAAGTAGTGAAGCACAACAGGTAAATGAATAGTTTTTTAATGAATCAATTGATCTAATTCACAAAACCAGTTTAAATTTTCTGTCATCGTTTACTCGTGTACAACTTCACAAAAAGGTACATAATATAAATAAATAATTAAACTCATGCACTGTAGTCACGTCTTCTTGAATGAGAAACAACTGAATTTGAGTTGCTAATGTTTTTAAGCTCAATTTGTGAATGAATCATTCTTTTGAGTCAAATCTTTGATCTGATTTTACGGTCTAAATTTCTGTCCGTTTACTCATGTTTCGGTCCAAACCGGAAGGAATTTCTTTTCATTTTAAAGACTTTTTTGCATTAATAAATAATGAGAGACCTATATACATATTCATTTATGTAAATAACAAATAAAATAAAAACGTAAGTAATAATTAATACGGACTGTCGATTACAAGCTAAAAAAAAAGACACAAAAGGACCATTAAAATGGTTCATATGACTGGTGTGCTACTGTATATAGTGAAGACTTCTAAAGTCATTCAGTGGTTTTGAGTGAGAAACAACTGAATTTAACCACATCAACTCTGGGGACCCACCGGTGGGTCCAATATTGCATATGCCTAATTCTCAAAAAATCAAAATAACAGCTGAATAACAGTGGTAATAACAGTCTTTTGATTCAAGAAACCAATCTAAATGATCATATCCAAATTGAAATGATAGCTGATAACTGATAGCTCACTGACAGATCATTGAGTGCTCATGAGAGTCAAATCATTTTCTTAAAGGGGAAGATTCGAAGTAAAAACATCTCACATTTCGATCAGTTCATCACTCAAAACTACTGAATGACTTCAGATGACTTGGAATATAGTGTATCAAATTTCAGGAAATGTTTATGGTACTTTTCTTTTCCTAACAACTTCTGCCCTCGTTCAGCTTAACTCCACGACAAGAGCGACCAGCACATTCTTCAAAATATCTCCTTTCATGTTCCACAGAAGAAAAATTTAATGGCTGAGTAAATGATGAAAAGCAAGTGAGAGCGATTACCGCTAAGACTGCTGTCGATCTTCTTTCCCGTCTTTTTGTCTCTTACGTGGAACAGCACGCTAGTCTCGTGAGCTTTGTCAAAGGAAAACTGGAAGAGACAGATCAGAGAGTGAGTCAGACGCGCTTTCAGAAGCGTCTCGTTTGGACACAAGCTAATCTCAGGTAAAAAATAAATCCTCTCCGTATCCACGGGCAGTTTGGCAGGAAGTCAAAAAGCAGCTCAACAGTATATGCAGCTCTCTCCACATTAAACACTAGAGATGAAGTACAGGTTGGAGACTTTCCAACAGGGGGAGCTATAATCTCAAACTCCCAGAAGAGCAGCTGAAGTGGAGGTAGCTGTCTCTTTACGTTGGTAATTGGTTGTGTATCATTTAGCAGGAGCTTTTTATATAAAAAGATTTACAGGAGAGGAATAACAGTCAAAATGTGGATAGAGAGAGAAACAGATCAGTGTGTGTGTGTGAGAGAGAGAGAGAAACTAACCACATAACCGCTGAAAGAGTAGAAGGGAACCGGCTCTGTCTTGACATCTTCCTCAAACTTCATCAGCTCTGTTCCGATGGTGAAATCACGGCCCTGAAGTGTCACGAATCGTAATAAAAAAATAATGCATTTATGCACAGGTAGGAGGACAGGAAATTATGGAGAAACAAATTTGGAAAAAAAGTACAATCCAAAATCAGACAGATCTGTTTAGGTGAAACTGAATTACGATGTATAACCGATCACAAAATGCACTTTAAATTCACAGGCAAAAATCATTTCCAAATTTTTCCTTATTTTCTCTTCTAAACATCTTTTATAGGGGTGGTTGATTGCAATTTCACTTTTTAACGTTAGTTAGTGTGTAATGTTGCTGTATGAGCATAAACAATATCTGCAAAGTTGCGGCGCTGAAAGTTCAATGCAAACGGAAATATCGTCTTTTAAAGTTCTGGCCGTTTAATGCCTACAAAAACGGCTCGTAGGGAGTACAACGAGTTACTTCCCGGGTTGGTGATGTCACAAACCCAGATAAACCCCACCCCTGGGAACATGCAACAAAGGGGGCGGGGCCATACTGTGCTGCTTTAGAGAAGAGGAAGAGAAAACTAGGTGCACGTAAAAATCTGTTCATATATGAATCATGATTCTGTCTTCTAATGATTCTAATGGATTCACAAGTTTCATAGTCAATGTTCTACAGCAGCGGTTCTTAATACTGTTTCACTATACACACACACATACATGTATAGAATATTTACATTTACATTTAATCATTTAGCAGACGCTTTTATCTAAAGCAACTTACAAATGAGAACAATAGAAGCAATCAGACCAACAAGAGAACAACAACAGTATACAAGTGCCATGACAAGTCGCAGTTAGTCTAGCACAGAACACGTAGCCAGGTTTTTTTTTCTTTTCAAGAATATGATAGACAAGAAAAGGAAAGTGCTAGTATTAGTTGGTCAAGTGCTGGAGATTTTTCAATTTCAAATATATAAATCATTTCATATATGCTGAACTTTATTTTTTTTATTTCCAATATATATTTTTTTTAATAATTAAATTCAAATAATACAATTCTAATAAATAATAATAATAGCAACTAATAAAATAAATAATATAAAATTAATAATAAAATAAAAATAATTTGCCAATGGATATAACCTCTGAATATCTTAATATTAGGGTTGTCAATTTTACATTAAAAAAATTATTGATTATATAAATAAAATGTCTTTGTATTATTTAAAAAAGGCTTAAGGTTATTAATATAAACATTAATATATGCTTTTAGTATTAAATAATATTTTTATTTTATTTATATTTTGTAACTAATGTAATTAATAATTACAGTAATTTCAATATTATATTATATATTAAAATATACATATTATATTATATTACGTACAATATTTTAATATATATTAGATATATTATTAGTGATTTATTAGGTTACTTAATAAACACATGAGGTTTATTCAAACACATTTAAATAAACTTAAACAGCCCTAATTAATAAACTACACAAGTGTGTCGGGAAACGAGATAAATATATTGATTTAATGACTTTGAATGATCTTGTGACCTTGAAAATGAAGGATGAGCAGAAACAGAAGTCACCTTGTACGGGTCCAGATTGATGCCCTCAAAACTGATCCGGGTTTTGTATCCGACCGGGATAAGGACGGGATCTGGATTCTCGAACCGTGGACAGCTCTTGTTCTAGAACACAGAGGAGACGGAGAACTCAGGAAAGCTGAATCTGCTGAAGTCCACACTAATCTACAGCAATTTTCTTAGCGATTTTTAATTTACATCTGACAAAAATTAATGAACATCCATTGAAACTTTTTAAATGCGTTTTGCATTTAAACTTACAGAGTAAAGTCATTTAGTTTGTGTCCATTTCATCAGCCATGTGTGGCTGTTCCAGGAAGCAGCAAATATCAAAGAGTGTGGAGGCCATTTCTGAAATCGCTGGCACTGGATATCGATAATGATTCAGCTGTATGCTTCAAGAAATGGTTTTAAGAAAATAAATAAATAAAACATCTAGACCAGTTGGATATGGTGTTTGAAGACGAGAATCACATGAAACGAATCAAAGTGGCCTAAATCAATGGTGCTGATAGCAGACATACATCACCGAGACGTTTACTCGATGTGTGCTTTTTCATACATGCCGTTTTTGGCACGTATCCTCATCTGCAATACTGCAATGCTTAGAAGATGTTTTTATTTGTGTAATGCACATTCCTGGTCTTAAAGGAATAGTACAGCAAAAAAAAAATTGCATCCAAGATGTCAATGAGTTTGTTACTTCACCAGAACAGATTTGGAGAAATGTAGGTCATCTAATATATACAGTCGTGGCCAAAAGTTTTGAGAATTACATAAATATTAGTTTTCAAAAAGTTTGCTGCTAAACTGCTTTTAGATCTTTGTTTCAGTTGTTTCTGTGATGTACTGAAATATAATTACAAGCACTTCATACGTTTCAAAGGCTTTTATCGACAATTACATGACATTTATGCAAAGAGTCAGTATTTGCAGTGTTGGCCCTTCTTTTTCAGGACCTCTGCAATTCGACTGGGCATGCTCTCAATCAACTTCTGGGCCAAATACTGACTGATAGCAACCCATTCTTTCATAATCACTTCTTGGAGTTTGTCAGAATTAGTGGGTTTTTGTTTGTCCACCCGCCTCTTGAGGATTGACCACAAGTTCTCAATGGGATTAAGATCTGGGGAGTTTCCAGGCCATGGACCCAAAATTTCAACATTCTGGTCCCCGAGCCACTTAGTTATCACTTTTGCCTTATGGCACGGTGCTCCATCGTGCTGGAAAATGCATTGTTCTTCACCAAACTGTTGTTGGATTGTTGGAAGAAGTTGCTGTTGGAGGGTGTTTTGGTACCATTCTTTATTCATGGCTGTGTTTTTGGGCAGAATTGTGAGTGAGCCCACTCCCTTGGATGAGAAGCAACCCCACACATGAATGGTGTCAGGATGCTTTACTGTTGGCATGACACAGGACTGATGGTAGCGCTCACCTTTTCTTCTCTGGACAAGCCTTTTTCCAGATGCCCCAAACAATCGGAAAGGGGCTTCATCGGATAATATGACTTTTCCCCAGTCCTCAGCAGTCCATTCACTATACTTTCTGCAGAAGATCAATCTGTCCCTGATGTTTCTTTTGGAGAGAAGTGGCTTCTTTGCTGCCCTTCTTGACACCAGGCCATCTTCCAAAAGTCTTGGCCTCACTGTGCGTGCAGATGCGCTCACACCTGCCTGCTGCCATTCCTGAGCAAGCTCTGCACTGGTGGCACTCCGATCCCGCAGCTGAATCCTCTTTAGGAGACCATCCTGGCGCTTGCTGGACTTTCTTGGACGCCCTGAAGCCTTCTTTACAAGAATTGAACCTCTTTCCTTGAAGTTCTTGATGATCCTATAAATTGTTGATTTAGGTGCAATCTTAGTAGCCACAATATCCTTGCCTGTGAAGCCATTTTTATGCAACGCAATGGTGGCTGCACGCGTTTCTTTGCAGGTCACCATGGTTAACAATAGAAGAACAATGATTTCAAGCACCACCCTCCTTTTAACATGTCAAGTCTGCCATTCTAACCCAATCAGCCTCACATAATGATCTCCAGCCTTGTGCTCGTCAACATTCTCACTTGAGTTAACAAGATCATTACTGAAATGATCTCAGCAGGTCTGTGACGAGTGGGGCGGGGCCGAGGGACGTGGGAACAGAGCGAGGCCGGTGGAGTGATTGGAGATGAGCGACACCTGCGACACTCGCCGGTCTCGAGTCCCACGGAGGAGGTGGAGGGATATAAAACCGCAGCGACGACAGTGAAGGACGAGAGAGGACCAGGCCTGGGTTTTAGTTTGTGTTTTGCTTTTTATTTCTGCGCAACAGTCGTCCGCGAGGGGCTGTTGCGCTGTTTATTTTGATTATTAAAGTTTCATTTGATTGTCCGCCGGTTCCCCCCTCCTTCTTCCCGATGATTAGGAAGGTTTATCATGACAGGGTCCTTTAATGACAGCAATGAAATGCAGTGGAAAGGTTTTTTTGGGATTAAGTTAATTTTCATGGCAAAGAAGGACTATGCAATTCATCTGATCACTCTTCATAACATTCTGGAGTATATGCAAATTGCTATTATAAAAACTTAAGCAGCAACTTTTCCAATTTCCAATATTTATGTAATTCTCAAAACTTTTGGCCATGACTGTTGATGGGTTTGTTTTTTCATCAGATTTGGCATTACATCACTTGTTCAGCAACGGATCCTCTGCAATGGATGGGTGCCGTCATTATGAGAGTCCAAACAGCTGATAAAAACATCACCATAATCCACAAGTAATTCATACCACTCCAGTGCATCAGTTAATGACTGGTGAAGTGAAAAACTCAGAGTTTATAATAAAATGATAACACTCATTCTGACGGCACCCATTTACTGCAGAGGACCCATTGCTATACAAGTGATGCAATGCTACATATTTCTCCAAATCTGATGAAAAAACAAATCCATCTACATATTAACGGCCTAAGGGTGAGTACATTTTCATCACATTTTTATTTTTGGGTGAACCATTCCTTAAAACATTATCAAATGTATTCATAAACAATTATCCTTTACAGATGACATCATTATGACAACACTGGCAGTTCAAACACCTCAAGGATGGCCAGCAGGTGGATTTCTTTCTGTTTCCTTTCAAAAATGCTGAATGAAGAACAATGGTTGTAAACACCTTTTCAGCATGATTTTTTAGAATTGAATACATTTTATGATGTTTTGGCATCGTACACAATAAGTAAAAAGTTGGTTTGGTTATAAGGGGTTTTATTTGGTTTTATTTTTTTAGGTTTTTGAAAGGATTCTCTTATGCTCACCAAGGTTGCATTTATTTGGTATCTTTATTTCTATTTGATTTCTATTCTATTCTATTCTATTATTAATATTTCTATTATAAAATGTATTACATTCCTGTGATGACAAAAGCAGAATTTTCTCTTCTAATTTAGGATTCTTTGCTGAATAGAAGATTTTTTTTTTAAATATATAAATAAATTATAAATAAATTACATTTAAATAAATGTTAGGTAAAAAAAATGTTAGCCTGAATTCACTGTAAAGTCTCTGCTAAATGCATAAATTTATAATTTATTTAAATATATATATTTTTATAATTATAAATGTTTTACTTCTGATCAATTTAATGCATTCTTACAAAATTACAGTATTAATTTCCTTACAAAAAACCCTTTTCTGACCAGTAGTGTATGTGTACTAAGTGAGGCGTGTAATGGACTGTAATACTGATAAAAAGGAAGAAAATGGTGCGTGTGAGCTCATTTGGTTCTCTGTTCAGTACCTGTCTGTGTTTGATTATATTGGCGCCAGTTTCTGCATCGCTCAGATCCGTGCAGGTATGAGCCACAATGTTCCACTGGCATCCCCAAGCGCTGCTTACACAGGAAGTGCATCTGCGGAGAAACGCGGAGCGATTAAAGCAGAGGTTTCAAATCAGAGTTCTAGTTACATTGTTCATCAGTGTGTAAATGTTTGGAGTAAAAGCATATAGTCCCGGTGCACTTCAAATAATACTCATTCATCAGCAATGTCCCAGAGCTCTTAAAAAACACAAGGAGAAGGGGAAAAAAACGAGATGAGGGATCGACTTTCATGTGTGATGAATGAATGAGAAACGAAAGCAATTTCCTGCTCTTGGAGGAGAAAAAAAAACGTAAGCAAGTCTCTATAGAAGCAAATTCAATTCCAGCTTCAGTGATGCATTACAATTTATGAGTAAACCTCATCGTTACAGATGCTCGTATTCATTATACACACTGTGGTGTCAGCATAAAGCGGAGACACACACTCGCTGACAATAGGAGCCCAGACAGCTAACGTACGGTGTATTTTCTGCTTTCCGGACTGTCGCTGCACAGTTGTAGAACTTGTACTCGCTGGACGCCACCTCCACGCTACCGTTCACAAAGATGTGGACCGGAACCGCCACGAAATCTGCAACAAATGCACAGAGAGGGTCAGGAGAAGGTGCTAACCAATCACAGCAAAGGTCATCAGCCTCAAAGTCTTAAAGATACAGTAGCAAAACAGCCTTAAGAAGTCCTGATGAACATTGTAAGTGGACTTGAAGTAGTTTTATGAACTACTTTTCAAGTCTTCCAAGGACTGGATGAGGACGGACTGAAATTAAAGCGATCGGTCAGATTTTTTAAGCAAATCAACTGATTTAGGGGAAAGAAACAACTCAAAATAGTGATTCGTTCACAAATTCGACAGCTAAACGGAGGAGAAGATTAGTCAGACTGTCTTCTTTTAGTAGATATGGTTACTATGAAATGCTGAAAACCAGTGTGAGATTTCATGATGTTAACAAAATACAGGTTTGAAATAGCATGAAAATAAAATAATTCATAGAAAAAATATTAAATATCAAAATACATATATATATATATATATATATATATATATATATACAAACACATATATATATATATACACACATATATATATATATATATATACACACATATATATATATATATATATATATATATATATATATATTTATTTTTTTATTCTTTTATTAAAAAACTTTATTATATAATAACATTTATTATATAATTATATTATTATATAATATAATTTATTATTATAATTTTATTTAAGTTATAAGACTATTCTTTTAAACCCCACATAATTCTGGACCATTTCAAGAACTGGACTGAGACATTATATGAATTCGAAAAATTCTAGTAATAATAATAACAAGCATTTTAATAAATGTTTGGAAAGATAAATGAATTAAAAAATTAAAAACAAGAATAAAAAGATAGATATAAAAATACATATATGAATTTTATTAATGGTATAAATGGTAATAACATTATAAAACATAACATCTTGAATTACCAATCACATTTTTTTTAATTTATTTAAATTATTGCTTTAAAAGCTACATCATACTGCAATTTAACAACTGTAGCCAAGTAAATGAAATAATAAATAATTTAATGAAAGTTGTAAGTACATGTGATTGAAATGTAATACAAAATAATACAAAATGAGATGCTTTCAGGAACAGAGCATCATTAGGGCTAGAGTACTAAACCGTTCATTCAGGGTGGTGACGTACCCTGGTGCGCAGGTGTCGCTGGTATAAGATGCTGTTCAGGTAAGCGGCAACTGATTCGGCCGTCCACCATCTTGGCGACGCTCTGATAAGAGCCAAAGGTGCAGTGGATACGGTCTGAATCTCTGAGGACCGGCAGCGCTCGGACGTTTATCTCAACCTGAGGGACATTGAACAAACTCTCAACTCTGATATGAGAGAAAGGAGCAAAACAATCCATCATTTCAATCTGAACTCTTTGATACTATTACATATACAGATTAAACCAACACAGATTACAGTGAGGTGACTGAATAATTGTTAAGATTTCATAAGAGTGTTCCTGAACAAATAACAACATTTCTCTCAATAAATCAGCTAGAAGCGCCCTCTTAATACACACGTCCCGTAATCAGAGCTCAAAAAACAACGGCAGCACCTTTACAACAGCATTCTAAACACGCCATCGGCGCCCATTGTGTTTTCACCGTCTGTTCACCAATATGGCCTCATTGTGTGGGAGTCGTGCTCAGCTTTTTTTCTCATAATCAGCGCTGAGCAGTCTGGTTTAAAAATAAGGCTCTGGTAATTGTGTCCACGACACTCAGCCTGGTACCTGCTGGGACTTCAAGCAGCTGAGATTTGGCGGGTGGAAAGAGACGATTTTCACACACTGTTGGATCGGACTCCACAGCCAACCGTTCTTTTCCTCCGCGCGACTGCACTCCGATCTCCTGGTACATCTACACAATCAATAACGCATTAGAACAAAACACTCCTCATGCAATTAAATACAACAATATTATAATACAACACTTATGTTCAGGGAAAACACAATAACTGAGTCTTAACATTGCAATTTTGTATTCTGTAAATAATACAATAAAATCATTGTAGATTACATTTATGCATTTAGCAGACGGTTTTATCCAAAGCGACTTACAGTGCATTCTATACATTATTTGTTTTTTTTTACCAGTATGTGTGTTCCCTGGGAATTGAACCCACAACCTTTTGCGCCGCTAACGCAATGCTCTACCACTGAGCCACAGGAACACAGAAAAGCATTTTTTTGATAAAAATAATATTTATATAAAATATATACAAATAGGAAAAAATACTATCAGTTCACATTTAAAAGAATATAAAGGAATACAGTAAAAAATTATGAATTAAATTGTTTAAGTAAAAAAAAATCTACATACAGTATACACAGTAATATAAACAGAAAGCGTATGTAAAAAATATTAGATATAGTTTTAAAATATAATATATAAATATAAAATAAATATATAATATATTATTTCGCATGCATATTTTATTTTTATTATTATTATTTAATTTAGAATAGATTTCATTATTGTTAATTATTTTATTCCTATTTTATTTGTCATGTTCAGTGGAAACAGAGGCTGGATTTAAACGTAATAAACTTAGATATAAGCACAATTTCAAGTCGAAAAATCTGGGTACCTTCCCTCCAGGACACACCAGCCACAGTACGGATCTCTCTGAGCGACACACGACTGGCAGTCTGACTTCAGATGGCAGGCCTGTACGGGCACCTTTGTGATCTGCACGAATACAAAACAATGACATTATTAAAGAAAACTCGCACTCATTGGTGCTAGGATGCATCTAAAGGATGCGATACAAAACCAGTCACAATTCAACAGATTTTAAAAAGACCCAAGGAGACAATAGTCAAAGCCATAAAAAGTTAAGTAGTTTTTTGAAAAGAAAATCAGTTCTAAATGAAGATTAGAGCCCAATTAAATGCAGAAAATTACAGAGAAGACCACAAACAGCAAAGAATTTCAATACTGCAACTGCACCACCTTAAGGTCATAAAGTCAGGACGTACACTATATTGATAATAACATATATTTCAGCACCAGCAGGAGGCGTAACAACACAATGCGCTGAAATAGTCGCAATCATGTGTTTCCTGAGGCGGCGATAATCAACGAGCCACTACCTAGTACACCGTCTATGATAAATGACTCCAGCCTCGTACCTTTTTCTCAGTGGTGATGTACAAGTGTGCCTGGTCTTTGTCAAAGAAAAGGTTCTTATTTATGTAGCCGCTGGTTTTGTAGCCTGGACCGGGGTTGTACGCCTCTGGATGGCTTGACAAATGTACCTGGGTAAAGAGAGAACAATAGACACAGAGAAACCCACAATTAAACAGTCCAGCACAGGACAGGACACATCTGTCATATTTACGGACCACACAAAACCCCTTCAGTGCGTCCCACGCACCTGAGCCGCCGCACTTGACAACCCGTCAACCTCCAAATAATAGCCTACAAGCCGCATAATGACCATAAAACCAGACTCCGTTTGCTGGACTTTTTTTATCTATTTATCTATCGCTCAATTTCATCAGTCTATCCTACAGATAATCAGCTCTAACAAAGGCTTTTTATAGGGATGTACGAATTGGACTCAAGTGGAGCGAGAGGTTCAGTATTTATATTATATCATCTAACGTGTTTAGTTGTGTCTGGGTTCTGTGACAGCAATATCTTTTTCTCTTTCATCCCTCTGTCAGAGATTCGCTACACCTCACCTGCCAAAGCCTAAACTCCAGCTTTGTGATGCGCATGCTAAATCAGGTGTGTGACAACAGGTAGCCAGCTGGTTGTAGCGGTTTCGCTAATTGGTCTCAAATTTCTTCAACATTTCTTTAACAAGGCCTCTTTCCGGCGTCCTCCTACAGGCTGTCAATTTTTGGTTATTTTTACATTGAGGAAAAGTTAGTTAAAGGGTTAGTTCACTCAAAAATGAGGATTGTGTCATTTACTTCTCTTCGTGTTGTTTCAAACCAGTATGGCTTTGCTGGTTGTTCTTTTCCAGGTAATCACTAGCAATCATAGAGTTGAAGAATACAGTGCATAAGACATATGGTCATCTTTTATGATGTTTACATTTTTTTTATCTAAAAAGTTAAATTCTATTTCATTAGCTATGATTGTATCACCCTGTTTTATGTGCATTTTGAAGTATCGCATCAGAAAAAAGTGATGGAAATGGAAAATTTGCGAAAAAGGGTTAATGCGAATAATGGGAGATGCTGAATAAATACCTAACAAAGGTGCACTGAACAAAATTATAAATGCAACACTTTTGCCCCCATTTTTCATGAGCTGAACTGGAAGATCTAAGACTTTTGCTATGTACACAAAAGGGCCTATTTCTCTCACATATTGTTCCCAAATCTGTCTAAATCTGTGTAAGTGAGCACTTCTACTTTACCGAGATAATCCATCCACCTCACAGGTGTGGCATATCAAGATGCTGATTAGACAGCATGATTATTACACAGGTGTGCCTTATGCTGGACACAATAAAAGGCCACGCTAAAATGTGCAGTTTTACTGTATTGGTGTGTCCGGGGGGCGGGGGTGGGGGGTGGCTGGCTGAAACCAGTCAGTAATTGTGACCACCATTTACCGTAACATACACCTGCCCATACCATAACCCCACCACCACCATGGGCCACTCGATCCACAATGTTGACATCAGCAAACCGCCATATAATCTGTCTACCATTCAATTTGTTCAGAAATTCTTTGGTTATGGAAACCGATTGTTGCACATTCAAATCACGGGCAACAGCTGTGGTGGACATTCCTGCAGTCAGCATGCCTATTGCACACTCCTTTAAAACTTGTGATATCTGTGGCATTGTGCTGTGTGATAAAACTGCACATTTTAGCGTGGCCTTTTATTGTGTCCAGCCTAAGACACACCTGTGCAATAATCATGCCGTCTAATCAGCATCCTGATACACACCTGTGAGGTGGATGGATTATCTCGGTAAAGGAGAAGTGCTCACTAACAAAGATTTAGACAGATTTGCGAACAATATTTGAGAGAAATAGGCCTTTTGTTTACATAGAAAAAGTTTTAGATCTTTGAGTTCAGCTCATGAAAAATGGGGCCAAAACAAAAGTGTTGAGTTTATAATTTTGTTTAGTGTATTTACGCTATGGGACGACATGCCCGACTAACCAGTGGACAAATCTTGTTGCTCGACATCTGAAATGTTGTTATGCTCATTCTAAAATTCAAAGTATTCATTGTCTTAGCTGTGTTAAATTCAAGTATTTTCTTGAATTTAACACAGCTTATCTCACCTTGATCACCTCTCCGGCATTGTGTCCCAGAAAAGCAATGGTATGATCATTCTCGACAGCCACGGCCACTGCGGTCAGCAGGTTCTTCCTGATGAAGACCGGATTGGCCTTCAAGGCAAACTCCTGTCGACTGGCCAATGGAGACGGGAGAAAATCTGCTCCGCACTTGTTCTGGTTCAATATGTCTTTCTGCAAGACAACAAAGAGTTTAAGGAAACAGACACTAAAATAAACATGATATCAAAATGTGCTATTTATACGCTATTGGCCTTGTCTTGTTAATCTTTCATCAAAATATAATAACTTGCTCCAGCTCTAAAATATTATTCCTAGTATTTTCTTTCACAGCATCACAGAAGTTAAATGGGTTATAAAAGAGTACATTTTGTAAATCTCTACCCTTTGGCTGCTGTGTGTAAAGCACATACAAATTATTCCTTTTTGCTGCAGTTTTCCCAAAACACACTTTTAACAGTAGTGAAATCACTCAAAATTGTGGAGCTGGTTTACATTCAAGTTTTAAAAAATATATAAATATATTAATTTTTACAAATATAATTAAGTTTCAAAGGGTTCAAAGTGTTTGATCAATAGATCAAATCATCTCTTAAATTAATATAAAAAGTATTTTATATATATATATTTAAAGCTGCAGTCCGTAAATTTTGCCTCTTTGTCGCCATCTCTGTTTGAAAATCTGCAATTGCAGCAGTGTGTGGAATTATCTTCTTTGTGTGGGTTGTACTCTGGCACAGGTCCGACTATGAGTATAGTGTGTAGATTTAAATTTCTGTACAGTCTAATCTCTAATTGTCATACCATTCAAATTTCATATTAACAAATTATTTTAACCCAAAAAGCTAATTATGCTCCCTTCGAACTGATTGTCTTTGAAATCAAAATTTTGTTTAATCTGCTATCAGAAGCACATTTAAAACTGGAATATAATTTAATATCATTCATATGTATTTTATAAACAAATAATCCTTTCTGGATTACCATCAACCATCAAAAGTATACCTTTATTTCAGATGCTGTGAGAAAAGGCTATAAATGATCCTCACATGCAATAGCCTAGTAGACGATGTCGTGCAGAATTCTGCAGCCTGCCAGTTCATGTATCCCCTAGTATTGTTACAGTAGGTTAAGCAGTAGGGGTGGGGGGAGGGGTTTTCGAATTAGGGGTGGGGTTGGGATTAGGCAATTCTAACGAGGGGATGCATAATCTGGTAGTATTTGTTACACCACTGGGACAACTTCATGTGTGTGTGTATATATATATATATATATATATATATATATATATATATATACACACAAACACACACACAAACATAAACACACGTAAATGACAAATAATTCCATGTAAATAACGGGTATCAATGTAGAAATCAATTATAATATCTAAAATATCAAATAAAATGAAATAATTAAAGCTACGCTAAACACTGTCAGTTGTTAAGATGGCAAGAAATTAATTTTCTACTTTGATCAATATTATGAAAAGCTGCTACTCACATCATGTTTGACACACGGCTCATCTTTACTCGACGTATAGGGACTCTCCACAACTAATCTTTCGTCAATCTTGCCATTGTTCGTGTAGCATGCGGTAACGATGGCCAAGAGTTTTTGGTTGATGTTTTTAAGGGGATACATACACAGAGCTGATTCGGTGGCCCCTTCCTCCGAGCTAGCCACCACAAACAAGACTTTATCCCATTCCCGGACATTCCCGTACTCTCCGGAATCAGACATGGCCTGGGCCAGCTCTTTCCCCGGGTCTGTCAAATATGCAGCCAGGACTTTATTGTAACGATTCTTCACACCACAACTAAGCTGAAGCTCCGTGTACGAATAATAGTGATTGTCGTTCTCGCAGAGGCGCGAAACGAAAGTAAAGTTCTTGTTGTCTGTTCTGCCGAGAGTGCGTGAAAAGAGAAAGTAGACAAAGTTGTCATTTTTGAAGGCGAAGCGGAAGTCGTGAAGATACTTGGGCACGAAGGGAACCGCCTGGACCGTAGACGCCTCGATGATGCTCTCAAACACGACCCAGTCACGGTAGTTCTGCACGATTCTGGTGCTGATGAGTTTGGAGCTATCCATGCTTCCATAGCCCTTCCCGACTAAAAAGACGCTGAATGGTTTATTGTCAATTTCAAGCACGGCCATGACTCCTACCACGGAAACGTGCTCTTCTGTGCTGGTGGCATAGGTCCGCTCTCCTTTGCTGTCGCTGTAGTATATCTGCTCTTTGACGTTAGTGAGGTTGAGTAGAGAGCAGATTCCTCTGTATAAGCTTCCACAGACTATCAGCGACCCATTATCCGAATGAACCAGCAAGAGTTTATTGGTGTTGTTGGTGTCTTTCAAGTCCTGACAAGTAGACACCGGAGGGGTACAACCCCTCGCATCTTTCTTGGGCCCCGTTTCAGCTCTGGCCTCAAGATACAATGAAGAGTTCAACTGATAAATGGCATTGACAGCACCCAGGTAAATACGGCCAGTCTGCGGGTCCTGTGCCACATTATTGATGGGTGTATCGGTGGAAAACTCCAGTATGGGCTCTTCAGAAGATGCAGTGGTTACTTGTAGCACCAGTAGGACAGCTGGTAACCAGGTGGCCATTGCTGGAAAAAGACAAAAGAGTTTGAATTAGGACAAATTACAAGATGCAAAGTTCAGATGTTGTGGTGACAATTTGTTGGGGCATTGAAATGCATGGTTAAGAAAGTATAAAATTGAGGTTAATTAGTAGTTTATTCTAATTACATTACTATTAATGCTGCTCATATGCTTTAGAACCGTAAAAACAACTAGCAACCACCCTAGCAACACCCTAGAAACCACCAAGAAAACAAACACTTACTAAAACATCGCAGCTACACTCAAGCAACAACCTACAGTAGCAACCCACTGAAACACAGCAGAGACTTCTTAGAACAACTACTCTGAACATCATAGAAAACCCCTTGAACATCATAGAGACCACTCAAAACATCACAGAAATCCAATAAAACATTCCAGCAATACCCTACCAACCATCAGAATGCTTTAGCAACCTCCTAGAACATCCTAGCAACACCCTAAAAACTCATTGAAACTCCACAGAACACCCTGGAAACCACCCAGAACACCTCTGGCAACTTCTTAGAACAACCCAAAACACCACGGAAATCCACTATAACATTTTAGAAGCACCATAACAACCTCGAAAACATAATCATAAACTCACTAGAACATCAAATTAATCTCCTAGAATACCACACCATAGCATAAACACCCACTAAAACATCATAGCAATTCTTGAGCAACATCCTAACAACCCCTGGCCCCAATTGAAACTCTTTAGAACAATGACTCAGTACATAATAGCAACCACACAGAACATCATAGCAACCAGCAAGGCATCGACTGCTCTAAAAAAGAAAGGTTGAAAAAGTGTCCACAAAGTGAACACATATACACATGAGCACTACAACAGTTGGTGAAGGTCACTATAGGTGGATTCAACCACAACACTCAATCTCTCAGCCCATTCATCCCTTTGGAGAAACATTCTTCAAATTAAATAGCCTGACGAGGCTCAAACCTGCCTGGCTGTTTTATGATGTTAACCTGCCATTCCCTGGAGTTCCATCGACGCAGGGAAGTGATAACACACTCACCCTGAGGGTTGAGTTAATTTCAGCTCTCGCATTCATTTACATAAAAACCTCTGCCCTTCTATTGGCAATTTTCATCTTTTTTTCACCTTCTCCCTGCTGATCACGAAGCTCATTTATTACAAATTCCATTTCTTCACGTAAATGTAGCTGCCCTTTTTAGTTCATACCCTTAAACAATTCTTTTTAATTTAGAATGGTGGCTTAAATTGGTTTACGTCGCTCGTCCTCTTTTCGGGAAGTGGTTTGTTATTCTTTTACTTTGTCCTGAGGACGTTTTTGCTCTTGTACTGTACTGCAGCAGTTTGGGTGGAAATCAGGTGTAGATTGGTGCTATAGTTGCAAAGTGTGACTAACCATCCAATGGGATCTCTGCGTTGTCTCAGTTGTTTCTCAGTAAAGAGAATTCTTAATGTGTTTGGAGTTGTGACTGACACTAGAGAAGAAACAACGCAAATGAGATATCTCGTAACATCTCAAGTGTTTTCCTTAAACAACAAAGACATTAAATTGAGAGAAAATTTTGACTTTTGGTTGTGTCCCAAAGTTAATCACAAAAATAAATCAGAAGTGAGGTTTCTGTAACATCTCAGTTGTTTCTCCTAAACCGCAATGAGCTCAAATGAAGACCACACTGTGTCTTTTGCTTATGAGTGAAATTGAGAGCAGATTAAATCAAAAGCAGATTGAAACTTTAGTTTACTTGTTGGTAAATCACCTGTAGAATCGTCCCCTCCCATCTGCACTTTTATGGAATTGCGGTCTAATGTTAATTTGCCCCGTTTAGTAAATCTGGCCCTAAATGGAGTTCAGAAGGAGAATATTGCTTAGGATAAATATTCTATTCGTCACACTATTCACAAAAATACTATAGTAATCTTAAGAGCATCCTCTAAACATTTAAAATAGATCTCAACAATTTCTCTGTACTCAGACTTGAAGACTCCCAAAGCCAAATAATCTGAGATCAAGTAATCCATCCACATCTTCCCTATCTCCTTCTATATTAGTGCCTGTTTCAGGAATTCGAGGAGAAACATCTAGGATGAAGTTGATCCTTCAATGTCTTATTTGTGTCTATTACTTTTGGAGAAACATCTCATGCAAAGTTGATGCTGCAAATTCCAATAAGCCCTCCTGAGAAGCACCAATCTGTGAGCAATCAAATTTTGCTCAGAGATTTACTTTGGGATTGGGTTTCAGAGCACTATGGAAGCTAAGACCATCTCCATGCATCTGCCTGCAGGTGCTTGAAAGGAATCATATACTATTTAACCTCTAATCTAGGATGAATGACAGCATTTACTGATAGCGCTAGACCTGAAAGGACAGTTCAGCAGCTCTAACTCAATACTGAGCTCATGGACACAAAGGAAATGGGACGTGGACATATAGATCAGCATCGGAGACTTCCTTAAGAATCACACATATATCTTCAGGGATCCAATTACCCTGACGTGTGTGTTCGTAATGCAGGACAGAAGGTCAAGACACACTGGCCTGCGTCCATTAATTCTGTTATTGCCGTCAGTGTGGAGAGCAGCCTTGGAGAAAACTTAGCCGTCTGTCTCTATTAAGGCAGACGACAAAGTGCCAGATTCAAATGCTAATTTGTTGGGTTGTTGAGTTTCTTGGTTAAGTGAGTATTAAGGTGAGGTTGATTAGTAGCGCTTGATAGATCCAACACTTTTACTATTGCTCAAACTTTGGGTGTGTCAAACAAACATGGATCTCAAACATCATGATGTTTATTGAAAATAGGTACGCTGTTACTTATCTAAGCAATCAGACTTACAATTTGCAGCCACAGAAACCACTTAGACCATCCTGGAAATGACCCAGAATATATATATAAAAAAAAAGAAATCTAAAAAGACCATAGAACCATAAAAACCCTTTAAAACACTAGCAACTACACAGAGCACACTAGAAACCCCCTAGATACCCCTTAAAACACTCTAGCAACCACCCAGATTGAAACCCCCCTTGAATACCCTAGCAACACCCTGGAAACCACATAGGACATTATAGCAACTTCACAGAACACCCTGAAAACCCTTTAAAACAGCCTAGAAACCACCCAAGACATCCCGAAACTCCCTTTAATACCCCAACAAACACCAATGCCTTGGTAACCTCCTAAAGCACCCTAGCAACCACCTAGAGCACCACTAAATAACTTCAAAACAACTTCCTATAACACCCAAGCAACCACCAAAAACACTACAGAAAAGCATTAAAACATCACTAGCAACTTCCATGTCATCCTAAAAATAAAAATAAAAACACCAGAACATCATAGCTCTCTAGAAAGCCCCTAGAAACTCCCTAGTAACCACTCTGTACAACATGGAAAGTTGGAAACACCTTAGAACACTGCAGAAACCACTCAGAAAATCCTAGAAATACCTTAGAATATCTTTTCATGACTCCGATCACCCTAGCAACCATCCATAACAGCCTGGAAATAGCTTTGAACGCCCACCTTAGCAACCACTGAGAACACCCTAGCAACCACTCAGAACAGCTTGGAAACTCCCTGAAACAGCCTAGGAATAGTCCGGAATCTCCCTAGAACACCCAAGATACCATATAGAAAAGCCTACCAACACCCTAGCAACCACTTACTGTAGAACACCCCCGCAATCACCTAGAACAGTCTACTATTGGCCCAAAGCAACCTAAGAATTTCCTAAAAACCCTAGTAACCACTCATAACACCATTGTGATGCCTTAGAACACAGTGGAAATCATTTAGAACAGCCTAAAAATCCCTTAGAACTTCTGTTCATTACCTTAGTAATGACAAAGATCACCCTAGCAACTGTCCAGAACAGCCTGGAAACTCTCTAAAACACCTACAACAGTCTACTAACGTCCCAGAGCAACCCAAAAATGTCCTAGAACACTGTAGAAACCACTCAATATTCCCTAGAAATCCCAAAGAATTTCTTTCATTTCCTTAGTAATGACCCAGATCACCCTAGCAAACACTGAGAACACCCTGGATACACTTAGGTTCACTAAAATGGAAATTTACAAATACAGTTGAAATGATCACAGTATAGGAAAAAAAGACTGCTTTAAAGAGAAATGTGGTTACCCACATTACTGAAAAATCTAATTCTGTGTTCAACAGGAAACAGACTCATACAAGTTTGGATAAAAAACGAGAGTGAGTAAATGTTGACAATTTTCTTTTTCGGGTGAACTGCCCCTTTAAATTTGTTCACTGATGACAACTTACTGAGTGTACATGCATTATCTTACATACTTAATGACCTAACATCTAAGGTCAAGTGCATACATTATACTCTCGTTTTATTTAGTACATAAACATATGACTACATGATTGGACATTATCACATGGCACAAAATGTATACCCCCCCCCCCCCTCCTCCTCCCACACACACACACACTGATGTGCACTCCAAACGAACAGGAGATATCTGGGGCAAAGCCAGCGGAAAAAAAAGGCTTCAATGAGCCTGGCACTCCCTTGTTTAAGCACGATGAAAGACAAAAACCTTTTTATTAAAACATGCAAAGGGAAACTTTTCCCCGACACAAACTTCGAGAGACAGAGTCTTTAAAATCTGAGTAGGCCGACCAAATTCCTGCCTGTTCTCTCTCATTGTACAGCATGGAGCTTCAAAGATTCACTTGCTTATGCATGCAAATCACTCACATCCAACCCCAAAAACCGTCTGTTGCCATACAATTCCCTCAGATGTGCGGTTATAGGTCATCGCGTGCGGATCCGGTCTCCTGTCCCTATGCGCCAGGCTCTTTCATCCATCACACGCGCCGCTAATCCGGCTGCTAATCCTGAAATTTGCGCAGGATCAAAGTGCCGCGGCTCGACATCATGCAATACCGGCGCAGCAGGGCACAACAGCCGCTGAGGCCTGCTCTATCATGACCCCCGCCACATCAGAGATACATCGAGGGCTGACGGATAACAAACTCCTTCTAATTTACCTGAGAATAGATGCTGGATTAGCCAAGGGCAAACGTGGTCTCAAAACCTGTCTGATAAATGATAACCAAACTAGTAATGTGCTAGTGAAGCAAAAACATCTGGAAGAATCAGAGCGGAGAGCCAGGAGTGTTAAATTATAACTGTGCTGAAGAACAGAGGGGTTTACCTCCAGGAAAGTGACAGAGAGAGAGAAAAGAAGACTCATTAACGTAGGTTTATTATTGCCTGAGAGAGATAATCCCGTTTTCTCCCCAGTCATGCGAAGGAACAAAACACCTTCAGCTTGGAGCGGTGTTACGAAACAGGCGTCTGTAGGAAAAATGGCCTTGTTAGATCTTGCAGGCTTTCAGATTCACTGTGTGCCACTTTAAGGGAAGTCCACATGTGAATTTCACCTGGGCCCCTGAAGATTACAGGAATAATAATAATAATGATGATAATACAATAAAAAAAACTGATAATAAACTAATAATAATTTCACAGTCTGATTCCCAGTAATATCCACCCAGTAATAATAATAACAATAATGATAACAATAAAATGAAGTAAATTAAATAATAGAACATTTCCAGTCTACATTCCAAGTAAATGCCCTCAACTAATAAATGAACGAATGCAGCCAAAATCCCATCAAAATTATAATAATAAAGACAAAATAAGATGAATAATGGAAATTTGGTTTTTTTTTTAGCTGAAAATTCGCAGAAAGCGTTGTGGCAGAAGCCGATCAGCAAAGAGCCTATTGACATGTCCAGTTTGATATATCACCATTAAAAGTAGCCCAGAAATGTAAGAAAAATAAATAAGGAAATAATGAAAACTAAATAATACACCGAAATAATGGTCCCTTCCTTGTGTAAGGTGAGGGGATGTTTTCATTTCAGCACTGGATAGTATAGAACAATGAGTAATTCATTTTTGATTAATTCTCCCAGAGAAAGACTGTGCATTGTTAGTATACAAGCATTAAGATATCAGCCTCAAAGCCTCAAAGACATGATTTCATGGCTTTTTCACAAAAAGAAGATGTGAGAGAATGACTCACAGTGGTTTTCAAGAGAAAAGGAAGAGCACATTAAATAAATGAAATCACAGAGCTGGATGTGGTCAGCGGGGAGCGCACGGCTCCTGGGAGCGCAACACCTCTGAAAGTTCCTGTCACAGACTCCATTGAATTTCCATAAGAGTGATTATCCCAGCCGCCTCTTCATTTATTTTCATTTGATGGAGCACACAAGCGGTTGGCCGTGGTGACCGGGCCGGCGGTGAGAGCCATTAACAAACTGGCCGGAGGACTAGAGCACCATGCCCATCCACGTTTTGGCTCATCTGAGCGTTTATTGTTCCACTCAACACCGCCGCCAGATGTGTTCCTGCACACACACGTATCCGTCTGCATGTTGGGATTGGATCCAGCTCTTACTGGTCCTCTTTGCACCTTCTGGCTGAGCAGGATCTCCGCTGGGAATACGGGCAGTGTGTGTTGACGGCAGACACAGCTGGCCCAGGCCAAACAAGATTAAATATGGAACGGTGGAGAGAAATTCTCCGCCAATCCAATTCTATTATCCGTCCATCCTTTCCTCTGTGCCTTTCTCTCTCTCCGATTTCTCATTTCTATTCCCCTCATTTTCCAGTCACACACTTGGAACTATTGTGATGCCACAGTGAATCTATTACACACCTTATTGTCTCTAATGATGTAGCTTTGCATCTATTAAGCCAGTGGAACCGTGAAGCCTGATTCTTCTACTACGCCTCCATTTTACAGAGAAATGAGAGGAGTTTCTCATTTTTTGCCTTTTGGATACATTTATTGATGGGAATAATGCTAAGATGATGTGAAATTCTTTCTAAATAAAAACAAAAGCCCCCCCCACCATTTTTTTTTTTTTATGAATGAATGAATGAATGAATGAATAAATAAATGTAATAGTAATAACAAATCATGTACTTTGGTCATTGCAAAACAAAACAAAAAATAAGTAATGAAAATAAAAATAATAACAACAATAATTTCACAGTCTGAATAAAAGCAAAAGCACAAAAATAACAATAACAATAAAATATTGTTGAAATACCATTAATAACAATAATTTCCCAGTGTGAAAAAGATAATAAATACAAAGAATAAAATTAATAAATTCTTAATTGTATTTATTTCTAAAAAATTATAATAACAGAATGAAAATATGAAACAATAGTATATAATAGGACTTACATAATATATATATATGACAAATAAAAATAACTAAAGTAATATTAATACAAAATGTATGTAATGTAATTAAATTAAATATAATAATAATAATAATAATAATAATAATGAAAAAACTGGTAATTTTTCAGTGTGAAAAAATATATTACAAATAGAAAAACAACATAAGAAAATTTTAATAAAAATGTAATTATAAAACAATGAAAATATGAAATAATAGTAATTACCAAGGCATAAAAAATAAAGGCAATCAAAAATGTGTGTCTTTATACATATTCATACATTACTCTGTATATGACATAAAGAGTAATACATTACCACAGGATTTTTCTGAGGTGCTTGAAATTAAAGTATAAGTTTAAAAAGAAGAGTGTTTTGAGTTTTGAATGAATTCTGGGAATGTAACAAAATAAAAGACAAAGTTCAACTGCTCTAAAAACGTCCAATGACGAGGTCGATGTGGCTCACAGTACTACTGTCTGAAACAATTACTCTTGCATATTGTAGGCACAGTACACTGTTCCAAATATAGCAGCAGGAGAGAGAAAGGAGGAGGGCGAGTATTTGTTTGGCTTGTGAAATCAGGGTCAAAGGTCAGAAACAAGTAGTGTCTGAGCTCTGGATGTGTGTGCGTGTTTGTAGACTCTTCCAAACGTCAGATCGAGCCTGTAACACCTGTGCGCTTTGAACCACCATCAGCATCTTCAGGCGCAATGTCAACACGACGAGAGCAGGAGAAATCACATTCTCCTCCCGCTGGCTGCTAAATAAATAAAGCCAATAAAAGCTTTGCAGGTCACTGACAGTGATGCACACCGCTGCTCAGCTGGGACACGAGGACCACAGGTCCATCTGCGTTTATATATATATATATATATATCACACACCATAATATCACAGCAAACATTCACCCATTTTACCAGGGATGTTTCACTTTTCTTTTAAAATCATATTCATAATAGTAATAATCAGAACAGCAGGGGGATTTGTTCTCGTATGCCGAGCACACTGCAAAACATGAGATTTCTTTAATCAGGATCTGTGTCTTTTCCACTAGAATGAAGATTTTTTTTGTGTTGTAGAGAGTTTAATGCAGTGGAGAGTGGTTCTGCTCATTCTGGTTTTGGAGTCTCCGACAACACAAAATGCTCAGAGCTCCCGAGCTGTCAGTCAAAGAACCGCTGGTAACTCCAATACAAACACAATTATCAGGCTGTGATGGTCCTGCATTACAGAGCCACCCTAACTTAGCAAATCCCCCCGGTCTCTACACACTAATGAGAGCCTTTAACCAGCACTGAGACCCCGCCAGAGGAATACATTACTGCAGGACATTTCTGAGCTGTTTGTGTTTTAACTACCAGCGTTAAAAAAAGAAGAGAGTTTTGAGTTTTTAGTAGGTTTATGAGTATTGTGCGAGTGCTTCAGTATTACAAATCTACTTACTATTGCACTTCTTATTAAAAGTTACGGACAGATGATGGACAGATGGTTGGATAGACAGAAAGACAAAACAGTAGATAGATAGACAGATATATAGATAGACATACAGATAGACAGACAGACAGACAGAAACACTGAACAATAGAATGATAGAACGAGAAAACGACAGATAAAACAATAGACAGATAGATAAATAGACAGAAAGACAGACAGAATGACTAAAGGATGGATGGATGGATGGATGATCGATCGACAGATAGATAGATAGATAGACTAAAGGATAGATAGATAGACAGACAGACAGACAGACAGACAGACAGACAGACAGACAGATAGATAGATAGTCCATCAATCCCACTGAGCCTCTCTCTCTTTCCCCTAAAATGACCAACTTTGACCATTTAAAGCTCATGTGCAGCTCAGACACACACACACACACACACACACACACACACACGTTTACAAATACATGCAAATGAAGAGTCTTGCTCAGGAGCGGCCGGGACGCACGCGGCGGTTTGGAGAGAGTTTGTGCACCGAGAGCAGCAGTTGATTAGCTCTGTGGAGACAGGCCTGACCTTTCCTTGAGATCAACATACACACGTCTGCGCTTTCTCCACATCCCTCTCCAACAAATGTCAGCGCTGCAAACGAGCGGAGACACCCGCCAGTCCACTCACCCGCCGTCCGGCCTCTTTCTGTCCCCTCAGCACTTCTGAAAGTCTCCAGCCGAGCAGCACAAACTCCCACAAAAGCCGCTCCACACAAAGAGGTCAGAAATAACGTGCGGGAACTGCAGCGTTGCACGCTTTCCTCTTGCACTAAGGTGATTCTCGGCGTGTTTTTGCACAGGCCAGCGATTCTCGCACGCGTTTATCTCTCGCGCACCTGGTTGGGTCCAGTGCAGGTGTCATAAGGACAGTGGCTACCGGTCATGCCTGACCCCTCTTGTCATCCTGTGGTCATCTGCGCTAAAAATAGCTCTTCTGCAGCACTATAAGAAACCAGCGCTGCTTGCATCCAAACAGACTGACATCTGATCCTTAATTATATTTCTCTCCTGCTTTGGTGCTGGTGGGACTCATATCGCATTAGTTATGCTTTAACGACTGTCCTCCCTCTCTCTGTCCATCTCTCTGTTGATCTAGTAGGCGATAGCAGCAACTGAAGCGCAGACGTGTCGGATAATTAGGTTCTGAAATCAGGGAGATGATCAGGGAGCCGTCAATCACAGCGGGCGGTCAGGAATCAGGCTAGCGTGAGCCATCCTCTATTCAGAGAGGCCGTTCTTTCAGTAATGCTTTTAAAAGACTTATATTTCACACCAGAGGTTCCTGCTTTGGCAAGAATAAATCGACAGCCTGACAGCTGCTTTCATGATCTGGTTTTAACTCCAACTCTCCAACTCTCACTTTCTAGCAGGATAAATAAAACACCATCTCACTATCACACAATACTGTTATTATTCGTCAAAAACAAGCAAGGATTCTATTCACATAACAGCAGGGCATTGGTAGTGGGGTGAAAAGTGGTGAAGATTATAGGGGCCCATGGCTGTTGGGGGGTGCCGAGGCCAGCTTAAAAAAGACTTTTCATGAAAGCTTATCAATTGCACGTGTTTTTGAGCTTGGCCAAATTTAAGCATTCAAAGAGTTTAAGCATTTAAGCACAGGATGCGAAAGTACTCAGCTGAGTACTTGCGTGCTGTAATTGGTGCATGCACAGACAGACAGCCAAACTCTCTCCTTCACATCCTTAACACATAACTTAATTTCTGAACTTATATGTTTTTTTTTTTTTTGCATGTATGGATTAATTCTGAAGCATTAAATCACCGACATCTGGTGAAAATTTCAAGTCAACAGCAACTTTAGAAATATATTTACTAGGAAAAATGGTGTTCAATACTTATTTTACCCACTGTATTTATTTGTACTATTTACATGATTTCAAACAGGGCCCAGACCTGCCCTGCATTACAGGCTTGAGAGTGAAATTAACAGTGCATATCCATAAACACAAGAGCATTATTTGTTGTTAGATTGTTCATGCTTTTTATTTCGGTCTGCTTGGAAGTGAAAAGTAGTTCGCAATATCATAAAATTCGATGAATGTTCCCATTATAATCAACAAAGTTGTCTACACTGCACATCTGAAATTGTGTGCGAGGGAACGAATGACTACCCCACAGAGGTTCGTTCGGATGCGTCACGCTGACCAAAATAAATCTGCTTGATTTAAAAGTCACTTCTGTGTGAGTTGTGCCTCATGCATTGCTATAAAAATAGACATTTTGTGCTAGCAAAATTGAGCTAATGTGACCGATCGCACATCAATGCTGAGGGTAAACAGAGGAGGAGCTCTGAGTTTCACAGAGCCACGAAATTCTGACTTTCATGATATATTCCCTTTAAAGGCAGAAAAATCTTAAGGATGTGATACGAGATGGATTTCAATAGACTTTTACAAATGAAATTTCTGAAACTAAAGCCATCTGAGACATACCTGAGAACTCCCTTTATTGTGTTGCCACTGTTTTAAATAAGTGCTTTAATTTCCCATATGACTAAACTGAGATATGATCACACAACTAAACACGTCATCCCACCATATCTGGCCTATAAGGAAATGTTTTAGGGTTTAGGCAGGATTGGGCAACATCAAAGCCAGGCTTTAGCCGACACGCTGCTGGTAAAATCTTCATCGATGCTCAACCTGGGCTCGGATATCCACCGGTCGCTCACTCTCGTTCCCCAGCATTTATCTCTGTGGCCTTCTGCTGATAATTACTGTGCACAAACACGGCTGTGATTATCACCTGTGGCATCGGACGGCTCATCCAAACTCGAGGTCTGTCAACGGTCCGCTTCCAAAACCATCACACACTACGCTTCGGTGGCGAGTGCCACGTCCGAGGCCAAGCTGCACAAACATTCATTTTCAATTCGGCAGAGAAGGTCCAAATGGAAACTGATGATTCAATCCCTAAATGGAGTTCTAGATGAAGTCGACTGCGCTATCTGTGTCTTGCTCTGCGGAGTGAAGCCAATTTCTCTACTCCTCTGTAGTCATGAGGAGACGTCTGACTGACAGAGAGGACACACACACACGTTTAGGTTTCTTCAACTTTGGACACGTTTATGTGGTAATATAATAAATAATATATATATATATATATATATATATATATATATATATATATATATATATATATATATATATATATATATATATATATATATATAATTTAATAAAAAACTTTACATGCTTTCATTCTTTGGTAAACAAGTACTACTGTTCACAGGTGTATGTGTATGTGTTCACATATATGTTATTTCATGTACCAGACATTCAATATTTCAAAACGAACGAAAAAAAAAAATCATACAATACTTTTCTCTCTTTTGTTTACATTTCATACACAGTACAAAAAACTAAAAAAAACAATTTTTTAAAAAGTACTTCTTAATTTACAAATATTTAATAAATTAATTAAATATAAGACTTTTAATTAACTTATTAACTATATTTATACTATGCAAATTAATATACTTAATATTTGTTATATTTACTTATTTATAATATTTAATCATATGTTATGCATGTTGAACAAATGTATATATTATATTATATTATATTATATTATATTATATTATATTATATTATATTATATTATATTATATTATATTATATTATATTATATTATATTATATTATATTATATTATATTATATATCAGGGTTTAAAGAAAAAAAGAACAATCCTGAGCCCAAACTTTTCCATGAGGTGAGGCAGCAGATGCAAAGCATGCAATAACTGTGACAACTTTAACATTTGAAAGGATACTATGACAAAGTTATTGCTTTCTTGATTCAAACTAATTTTCTTTTTCATGAATATATGACCTGAAGAATGAAAGCTGTATCATACACTTTAGCTACTACTAAATATTGTAGAAACGTAATTTTCTGTAAAGTTGCTTTGTAATGATTTGTATTGTAAAAAGCGCTATTTAAATAAACTTGAATTAAATTGAAAACTATTTTTACAAATTTTTCAATGAAAGAATATTTGTCTTTTAATTACAAAAAGTAAAACAATGCAATATTTAGAAATATTTTGACTAATCTAGGGCTGTAACTAATGATTATTTTGGTAATCAAGTAATCTACCGATTATTTAACACAAACAGACCTAAGTGAAAACCAGGTTTTAGTATGACTATTTATATATAAACTAATGATGAGGTAATAATAATTGGCAAAAAAAAAAAAGAATTGCATGATTGTATTGAACAACGCTGTTAAAATACATAATGTAATATGCCTATATATAATATGAACATAACCAACTTAAGCACATTATGTTAAAACAAATGCCTGCAGGCGCCAACGGCCTGGTGACGTTTCACTTTACAGCGTGATTAAACAATGTTTAAATCAATTACATTTTAATATTTGGCCACATGCAGAAACGTTTATTTTGAAATCGCGATGTACAATACATGGCATATTTAGACTTAGGTTGATGTATTCTCCTGTATTGGCAAATGTTTATAAATTATTTATGTTACAAATCTAGTGAGATAATGCACACTGTTTTTCCTGATGAATGTTAAGCAATTCAAAATCAAATCAAAGGAAGAGTTTAGCCCCTTTCACACATACAGTCTTTACTGGTAAATTACTGGTAAAGTTACCATTAATAGATCATGTGTGAACAGGACCTTTTCAGAAATCCTGGTTAATTTTTTATGGTAATCATATCATTCTTATGGAGATGACATGATTACTCTGAGCTGTTTACAAAGCTTGGCTGCTTTATAATTAGCTTTTTTATGTAAATATGCACTAGATGGACATCTTTGATCATTGCGCCTCGCAGCATTTTGTTGCGCTTCTCCATTCATCATGGTTGTGACTCTGTAAATGGATACAATTATGTGTGTCTTGTGTTTATAAGAGCAAAACATTCTGATTGGCTAGTAATGTTAGTTTGGTTGAGAGTGAAAGCTGCTCCTCTCATAGCATTGGTAGGCGAGCTCATGGACTCGAAAGATTTTTTTTTTTAATGTAGGATTATTTTTTCCCGCAGCCAAACACTGCACGCCGGAAATCTTTAAGCCCTGTATTATATTCAAATGTGTTACGAGTACAGATCCCATTATTTTATCCCAGTTCCTTACAACTTAAAAAAATATAATTCCACACACAAACATACTGTACGTATATATAATTTAAAGTATATTTTATATAATAACCAGTAATATAAAAATGTTCCCAAATACAATACAGAATTTTTAAATAAAATTCCATATAATAAAACCATATGATTGAAATACAATCATTTAATTATGTAAGTAGTTAATATTTTACTATATTAAATTAAGTGAATATAATACAATTTTGTTTTGTTTTTTCTACATATAAAATGATAGCTATAAAATGAAGTCTTAAGAATACAATGAAATCAGCCTTTTTGTTTTAAAAATGTTTAAGATGTCAGTTCCAAGATTCTCAATTTGAACAAGTTGAAGTTCTCAGGAAATATACTGATACTATGCCATGTCATGAACACTATGAAATGAAATCATGATTAGGAGGCAAAAAAGGTCAATATTTTCAGATCGGTCAGGTGTTCTAACAATTTTGGCCAGCACTGTATATATATATAGTTCACAAAAAGAGAGAAATCTCCCATGATGCAACTGTTTGGCATTGTCAGATTGAGTGTGTGACAAGTGTCTTTTAAGAGAGTTTACTTTCTCAAAGTCCACAGGGACACAAGTGCCCGTTGTTGAAGAAACAGAGTTTCCTCTGACACTGTTCACATGAGACTCCTGGCTAATGCTAAATGAAGCTCTATGCTAATGGAATCTCCCCCGGTGTCTCTGCCGCTTGTTTTAAACGTGACTGATAAATATTCAAACTCATTTTCCCAGCGCCATCAATTAAGCACAAGACAGTTTTGTTCTGCAGCAGGGAATAATTTGGGTTTGGTTCCAGTGAGAAGGTGCTGAAGGATGATGCATCGTGTGACAGACAGGGGGCATCGCTCTGACAGCATGATTGATGTCACACCTACTGCTTTGAAGAGACACACCTTAAAGGAACCAGTCACATCAAAATGAAATGCCTGTCACTTACTCACCCTCTTTTGTCATTACAAACACTGTTGTTATTTTTACTTAATTTCTGAATACATTTCAGAGCTTCATTGCAGAAAAAATGATGTATTCAGCAAACAAAAATCTATAATAAAGAAAATTAGCATGTTAGTACTAAGGGACAATTTTTTACAGTTTAATGTGGTAAAAATATTTAATGCAATTAACACGGGGCGGAGCTAGATATGGCCACTCCCCTCACAGCTGCTGTTTCTGTAACTTTTTCCCTTGACAACAAGCACATTTATTCAGTCGCAGAATGTCTTTATGACCATATCAAACCACAGACGTTTCAGATGCGCGCTCCAACTTCACCCCAGCACCAGGTGCGATTCAAACGGTCCTGCGCTCGGAGCGTGTGGCCTACAATTTTCTTTGCATGCACAAAGATTCTGGCGCTCACTGTAGCCAGCACTGTCTCCTTCATCTAACACACCTGATTCAACTCGTCAGTTCATTAATAGAGACTTTCAGCCCTGAAGTGGGTCAGGAAAGGTAAAGGGAGCTGAGATAAATATAAAGGGTGCTTCTCAATTCTTATTTGTGCATCCTCGTTTCCTTTCCTCGCTTCCTTTACTCGTGTCTTAGCTCCACCTCTTCAGGATGCGAGGGAAGGACGCAAGGAAAAGACGTGAGGATGGAGGACTTGAATCAAGTGAAATGATTTATCCTCACTCCCTTCAGCGTTCCTTCAAGGTGTCATCAGCTGTGATTAAAGGGATCTGCCCTTATGTTGTTGAAGTTTGTTAATTAAGACATTCATAATAAATATTAATAAAGCAAGATGCCCTGTTTGAAATATATGACATGCATGGTTTATTTGAAGTGAAAAGGTAAAATATAAATAAAAATGATTAAAACAGATGTGAAGGGGGAGGAGAATTTATACGTGCATCACGTTAAGCCAATAAAAGACTTCCGCATAGGATACACCTGTGTCTCCTCGCTCATCGCTCCTCATGAAGCCTCCTCCCTCCTCGATCCTCGCCTCCTCTTGGTGCAGTTAGAGAATTGACATGTCCTTCAAGATGGATGTGCTCGATTGGATTCCGGGTCATAGGATGGAGGACGGAGGAGCAAGGAGATGAGGAGGGATATTGAGAAGCACCCAATGCGTGTCAGATCTGCATCATGTTCAGCAGCGGCAGCTCTTAAAGTAATAGCAGCCAAAACAACCTAATAACCAGTTGCTGTGATGTCTTTTCAACAAAGAGAAAATCAAGGAAATCTATATTTTATTTAGAGTTTAGTGTTTGATAACTTCTATTTCAAATTCTGTATATTTCTGCTGAAGGGCACAGGTAAATATGACATTTATTGTAATGGGTTTATGTTAAGATTGTTTTAAGTTCAGGTAAAACAAGTTGTTTTTAAAGTCTAATAAATGTTAAAAGTGATAGCTTTCAGTTATAGTGTAATGTTGAATTGTTAACAGTGGTTAACTTTTTTATAGAGATATCTGTAGTATTGGTATCAGTGAGATTGGCCTTCAGTCATAAAAAAAATACCATTAAACAAATCTAAAAAATATAGGCTGTCTTTATTTTGTTTTAATTTGAAGAATTAATGTGAAATTATTGCAATTTAAAAGTATTTTAAAACTTTATTGTAAGGTGGGATTAATCGCAATTAATTTCAGAAAAAATATTTGCTTAATTAGTAAATTTTTTAATCAATTGACAGCTAATATATATATATATATATATATATATATATATATATATAAAATAAATAATTTACAAAAACATTTCATTTAAAAAAATATATTTTCATGACATTATATGATTAAATTTTATATTTTCTATTATCATATTTTTTATTTCTTAATTGCTTCAAATGTTATTTAATATTTTTATTTTTATACACTATATTAGCATTTTAATATATGTATAATAACATTTTAATAATAACACATATTGATACGATATAAAAAAGTATATATATATATATATATATATATATATATACATACATATATATATATATATATATATATATATATATATATATATATATAATATAAATATAATATAAAATATAAATCATAAATTTTTACAACTACATAAAATTTGCAACAATATATGAAATGTTTCCCATGGTTTTATTACAGCCATTATGTAAAAATGTAACACTTTTGGGAGAACTGTTCCCTTAAGAAGGAAAAAAATCAACTACAGCTGTAGTGGAGATGTTAATAATCTCTAACAGAGCAAGAAGACACTTACTTCCAAGGCGAAAATTGCTTTAATTGATGCTTGACATAAGAGTGAGATGTCTGTCTGTTCAACCTCCACGACTCTGAAACAGAGAGAGAGAGAGAGAGAGAGAGAGTGAGGTGTGTGTAACATTCAGATAAATCACACAGCTCCTGTAATCTTCTCTCTCATTCAAATCATCATTCTCTCTTCTTTAGACCTGTTTAATCTGTAATGGAGCCTGGTTAGGGAGAGAATCAATCTAAGTACCCTTATTAGGGGATTTGAGAGGCGTAAATAAGTTAGATGCTGGCAGCGAGGGCAGGGGGAGGCCATCAAATATTAATGCGTTGTGGGAAGACAGCAGACCAGCTTTCTCCAGTACGGCTTTAGCATCAGCTAGCATCAGAGAAACACCCCAATGAGGATCTCAAACCCCAGAAGAGCAGCGAGGGAGTTCTCCGGAAATCACTCGCATACGTTCGATCAACAGATTTCCTCTGTATTAAACACACACTGAGGCTGTGTCCCGAAACTGCAATTCATCAGCTTTCTAAGAGTTTTCGGCTGAATTCTAAAGCAGCTTCATGAATCCACAGTTCAGTCAATCCCAGCGCTAGGACTGAATTCACAATCGCACACTATTCTTACACTTTCTGCCATACACAAATAAGGCAAAAAATGAATTCAACAAACTTCAATTACTATTAATTTGCATGCGTATATCATGTACAGCATATACTAAAATTCTAAATAAAGTTTCACAACAATTTTAATGTGTTCACACAAAGAAATTTATGCAGCTTATATTTTATGATTATTTTATTTTTTTGCTCTTTTTGGACTTTTAATAGCTCATTTAAAATATAATATATATATATATATTGCAGTTTTTCTACACACACGGTATATACTTAATCTATGAATGAATGACTAAATAAAAAATAAATTAATATGTATATATTTGCATAAAAATAAAGTCTATAATCATATCTTAAATTGTATATATAAAAATGTACATGAATATAATAATCATTTATTATATTAGGAAATATATTAAGAAACATGAATTAATAACACATTAAATATATTAGATTTATTGTTAACAATTTATAAGCAGAAATATAACAATACACACACACACACACACACACACACACATATGGCTAAATAATAGATAGATAGATAGTATGCTGCCTCAACAGACAGTTGTCTATGTAGCTCACCAGGGTTTGAAACACAGCCAGAACTGCTTCCTTACAACAACAACAAAATGCTAAAAAGGATAAATGTCTTTGCAGGTGCTAAATTCGATAATTGCTTTTCCCCGAATGTACTTGTTACTACTGCTGGTCACGCTACACCACTTTAATTATTCACACCAAAGCCTAATTAGTCTTATTGGTGCAACAAGAGGCGAACACAACCTCCATTAGAGGCAAATCAAAGCTCAAACGCTTGGCTAGACGGGGGGGTTTTAGCGGTGAGCCGCTAGCATCGCACCGTGCTTGAGCTACGTACAGTACAACTTTGTTGGCCTGTAATCAGCATGAGCGAAAAGTTTCAGCTCAAAGCTCCGATGAAATATAAGATCTAATTAAGTGGCGAGCAGAAGTGCTGATGTAGGACAAGTTATAACCTTTCATATCCTGATGAATATGGATTTCGGGGGCATGGAGGAGGCCGGCGTCGGATCAGAATACTTACGGAGAAAGCTTTATAAATATCAGCAGTGACCTGCGCACGCGACCTCAGAACGTGAACCTGTGGTTGGAGGCTCAGCCGAGAGAACGAGGCGCTGAAGACAGTAGAGTTTAATAAATTTGCACATTCAACACGTGTGCACCATACTGTTGCCTATGGAAACCACCTGAGAGTGCCGACACATTTGTGCCTCATTTACTGGATCACCATCTGCCTCTGATTTTCCAAAAAGGTCTGTGATTCCTACATATAGCTCCCGGAAGATCTGGAGAGAATAATGCTTTTGCATTCCAATTGATATAAAATATATATGTGTACGTGTGTGTGTGTGTGTGTGTGTGTGTGTGTGTGTGTAAGTATGTACGTGTGTATATATATATATATATATATATATATATATATTTGTGTGCGTATAAAATTAAATACAGAATTATAAATATAGAATTATGTAATATATTTAGTTATACTTGTAATACATTACATATATAAATATATACAAATTAAAGCCCAACCGATATATCTTTTTGCAGATATTATCGGGTGATGAGAGCTAGTTGTCAACCGATATATCGGCAAGGCCGATATACTGGATGATATTTGGCATTATTCAAATATCGGCTTCGGCCGATACGTTTTTTCTGCTTGGCTGATGTGTTCGAGGTGGGACTTTTATTTTGACGGCGCTGAGAAAGGCAGCGCCTGAACACACAGTGCTCACACTCTCCCTCTTGTTTACTGTCGTCGTTAACAGTTCTGTCTCATACAGATAGAAGTCTGTCTAATAATCAGATAGAACAGTTAAACGAATGAATTCATACAAAAAGTATTATTATTGAAAATATTATTATTAATAGAAAGGCGAATATTATAATACTTTCTCGTTTTGTCATCATCATTAAGCAAATACAAATGTATTTCATTTAAACAAATCTTTTAATGACTAATGATTATTTAATTTCACAAACCTTGCAAATTTAGTCGAATCCAGCTGTGAGATCTTGAGAAGTGTCCATTTTTATCCAGCATGATCACGTATTCTCTGTGTGACGGTCGGCCCGTGTTAATTGAATGCTTTAAACTTTAAACTCTTGATTTGCGCTTTGTGCATTTGCCCACTGTCATATTTATGTCAGTTTCACTTTGTGCTGTGTGCTCCCCATTTTAAATTATTATTATCCAATGAAAGGTTAGATTTTTGTGAATGTTTTTAATAAAAGATCAAAAGGATTAACAACGCAGATTAATTTTCACAGCTTTCTTTGATTATATTTACCAAGGGTGCCGATATTTTTGGCCATGACTGTATATATATATATATATATATATATATATATATATATATATATATATATATATATATATATATATACACACACACATATATCGGCTTTATATCGGCTATCGGCCCCCCTGCTTTCCAAGATATCGGCATCGGCAGTCAAAATCTGACAATAAATCAAGTATGTATTGTTATACACAGTACTTACAGTGTTTACCAGCAAAGGCAAACCAGACTATGATGAGCAGCAAAACCTTGACCCTGACTTTTCTGATATTGCTATGAATCATGGGTATTGTTCAGTCCAGAAGATCTGATGCAGAAAGGATTAAGACCTCTTCAGAAAACTATATTGTATTACAGTGAGAAAAAGCTCAAATGCAATCAGATAGAGACAGTACAGTAAACTTGACCGTATCTGAGCCCAGCACAATGTCCTGACCAAACAAACTCAAACTGCCACATCCTGCTGCAAAGTTTCCAATTATGGGAATGAAAAATGGCTGGCGCCGATTGTGCCGTGATCGATCGCAACCTATAAATCTTCTGACCTACATACAGCAGTGTAATGGGGTTAAAAGATCTGGTTTGCCTTCAACCAGCTCGAAGTGCTGGATTCATTTCTTTAACAGTCATCTAATAGCATATAATACACATACAAGGATTAAACTGCATTTTTGGATGCCTTTAGCATGCAATATAAGGATTTCAAGATACCAGACCTTGTTTTTTCTTGTGTTAAACATCAATCTAACACAATTTACTGAGGTTTATGCTTAAAACAAGAAACAAATGCTGCCTTAAGGGTAAAAAAAAAGATCATTTTTACTTTGGATATGTTTGCTAAAACGTTTTACACCAAACAAATAAAGCATTTGGCAGTAAACGCTCAGAGCCCTTCAGGGAATTGAGCTATTTTGAAATACACAAGGAAACACTACATTAACATAAAAACTAAATGTTGAGTTTTATTTTCATTTCACAAATCTGCTGAAATAAAAATAATTATGTAATAATGAAAAAAAAAAAATTATATATTTATATAATTGAACTGAAAAGACGCCTGAAAATATGTTTAAAAAATGTAGCATTTTTAGACGAAATGCTATATAACTATTTTGAGCACATTGCATAAGTTTTTTTGCACAACATTTTCAAAGAGAACAAAATCAGAAATGTAAAAGTTGTCTTTCCTTTTATTTCATTTAACTGCTAAAATGAAAATAATTATGATTTATTTTTTGCTGAAATTAAAAAACAATGAAATATAAATATTTTTAGTAATGTTGCATTTTTACAGTAATAGTTGCATAACATTTCTAGATGCACATATTTTTTGAGCAAATGTTGCAAAAATGTTTTTATTCAACATTTTCAAATAAAACAAAACACAAAATTATCAGTTTACAAAAAAGTAAATTAGTAAATCTCCTTTTATTTCACACAATCTGCTAAAATATACAACGATATTCTTTAAGCAAATGTTGCGTACATTTTTTATATTTATGTTTTGAGCAAATTCTGTGTAAAAAAAATTTATGCAATAAAATAATTATAATCTTTCTGGTTAACCATAAATCAAACAATTTTTTTTTTAAATTCCTTTAATTAAAAAAAAATTGTTTTATACCAAACAAACAAAAACATCTTCAGCACCAAATGATCTAAAGTGAAAGAGCCCTCAGGGAATAAAAACCTGAAGTCAAAAGATTTGAGACGTAAAGGAAGGGCAAACGACAAAACTTTCAGTTGACAAAAATGTCGACAGACTCCAGAGCCGGTAAACACTGCAGAAACCGTAAGCACCAAGGGTGAAGGCAAACACTTTTACCGTTGTTATTTATGTATTGTTAATTCAACCTTGCAAAAGCACCACTGCAAACCTGATAAGCAGCATTCTCTGTGATCCGCCGCTCTGAGGCCTTATCTCATTAACATTAAACCCTCTCCAGAATAAAACTTCTAAAAACACTTGTTTTCCAACCCATGACAAACACATTCAAAGTGTTCGGAGTTTTTAGGACACCTGAGACCCCCGTGTTCAATCTCTCGCTCCTGCAACGGATCCCGCAACAAATGCAGTGTAAACCTCTCCTGCTGCGCTTCCTCAAAGATAAAATGCCTGTTTATACCATCTCTGAATGTCATTATAAAGCCTGCAATACAATGCCAAATACCAAGGGATTCTGCTCAAAGTTGTGGAAGTTCTCTCAAAGATTTTGCTCTGTGCTCTGAGAAAGCGTGGAATCGGGGGACGGCCGTCCTCTCCTGAGAAAGCACTGTAGTTGCGCTGCCATTCAAAATTCATGCTTGCAGAAGTGCGTGGCATGCAGGGCCTGATTTATAGATGTTTAACTGCGGTTTAGGATATGGAAATCAGAAAGATCCGCATAAAGATGCAGGGCTCCCCTAGGAACATGCTGATTTTTCCTATTTATTTTAAAGATTCCTGGTTCGGACCTAGTTTAATCGGAAATCTCCTTCACGCCCAACGATTGTCAGCCTGGGACTGACTGAGCTCGACCGGAATGACTGTTATTGCAGAAGAGGAGATGATGTTACACTACTTTTTGGACTCTACAGGTAAATATTCTGTTTTGAATTTACACCCTTTAACAGACTGTTACTTTTACACACAACTTATTTATGTTCTAATCAATGCAAGTGTAAATGTCTCCTTTTTGTAAAGAGACACATATGTTGATTTTAGAAGCATTTTTTTGGCATTTTGTTTATACTTGTCAATAAAAAATAAAGAAAATGAAAACACATCTCCTTTTTTGCAAAATGTTGATGTTGCACTTTTATTTTAGTAAACCTTTTTTTTTTTACAACCTGTTGAAATTAAAAGAATTATGAAATAAAAAATGTTTTAGTAAACTGTTATATAAGCAAATAATAGAAAGTAGTAAGCAAATGTTATGTTTTGCTTTTATTTTACATAATTTATTAAAAAATTTAAAGAATTATAAAACCAAATGTTTTGGCCAATATGTACTATAAAAAAATTGCAACATTAACATTTGACAAAAATGCTAAAGAGTAAATGTTGTTTTTCCTTTTCTTTAATATATCTGTATATATAAATAAAAATAAATATATATATACATAATTTTTTTTTACGTATTTATATACACACATACACATCAAATTTTACACAACTTTAAAATACGTATATACATTTTTACACAACACTAATAGTTGTGTATATTAAGTCATTATTTTTGTTTTCTTTGCACAAAAAAGTATTCTCGTAGCTTCGTAACTTAACCACTGATGTCACACGGACTACTTTGTCGAACATCTTGGTACTTTTTTGGACCTTGAATGTGAAACCTTGCTGTCTATGGGAGGATCAGACAGCTCTCAGATTTCATCAAAAATATCTTAAATTGTGTTCCGAAGATGAACGAACGTCTAACGGGTTTCAAACAACACAAGGGTGAGTAATTAATGACAGAACTTTCATTTTTGGGTGAACTAACCCTTTAAATGAATGATGTAACGCAAGTTGCTTTTTGTTTACGATTACCAAAATAACGCAACACGCTACTTTTAAAAGTTAAACATAAAACACAGTCGCTCAGTAAAACACACTCTCAGTACTAACGTCTGTGAAACTGCAAGAGAAATGTAAACTAATCATCCAATCCAAACACTACAATGCCAAGAAAGGGTTTTCCTCAGCCCTAGAAATAAAATAAACAGTGATTACTGTGAAAATAGGACTGCGTTCACAAGCACAACACTTGTGCGGTCCACGTGAAAGGAGCTGAAGAAAAGCAAGCAGCGGCTTAGTGAAACTTTGTCTCAAAGATGCTTATGAAGCGTTCTGAAGGAGGCTGACAGCGGCAGATTTTAAATCCTCATCTCACAGTGAGTGAAAAGCCTACATCTGGAGGGGGGAGCGGTTTATTTCTCCACGTAAAACGATGGCGAATGAGGAGGGAGGGGGATTTGGGGGGCGGTAATCTCGAAAATACTGAGTAATACTCATTAAATTGGTCTAGAAGAAGTGTTTGCCGAGAAGCCAGAGGCTGAATGCTGTGTGTGTTGTGGGAAGCTCTTTATTTAAAAAAAAATCTATGCAGATATTGTGTCGTTCTAAAAGTTTGAAATGCACGCTGTGTTTCTGAGTTTTTCCAGACGTTCGTAATGTTGGCGAATCAGCGGAGAGCTATGGGGTTCAGAGACAAACAGAGGTGCATGAATGAGCTTTGATCATCTCACAGCTCTAAAGCACACCAACACTAAACAAAGAGTCATATTCCAGAGAGAGATCTGTGTATTAAAACAAATCTGTGTCCAGAATGAGAATATCTGGGTGTTTCGTTCTTTTTCAGTATACCTACAGGTAAAAAACAGGCTTTGCATATGGAACTAGGTCAAATGCAAAAATACACTTGAATTAAAATTAAATGAAAGATCTTCGCAAACACACAATTCAATAAACAACCCAAAATAGAATGAATAGTCAATGTGAAATGACATTAACAACCCATTTTATTTCCGTAATGTCACATATTTTCAAGTAAAACTGAATATTCAACGAGGAACTAAAATAATTAAATACAAAAATGACATCCTGCCTAAATTACATTCAAATTAAAAAAATTTCAGAGGCGGAGCAATTTTTATGAATTTTAAGATATAATGATAAACTTGTTTGGGGATGGCCTGAGGATGAGTATATTTTAGCAAATTATCATTTTTGGGTGAGGACTTAAGAAACTAAACAGAGTCAATCTCCATTATATATTCTAAAAATAGACAAGTCTTTGTACAGTCAAGTCATTTTCATCATCATCATTAATGTCTTTATTCCCTATAACATGTGATTCTTATCCCCCATATTGGCTTTGTCTTAATCCATTATTACACATGCTTTTGGTAATCATAGTTTTATCGAGGTTAAGCATTAAAAAACAAACAGAAAGGCTCCTGTCCAATCACGCGCTGCGGAGGAGGGGAGCTCATGCACTTCCTGTCGTTCTGCCACCCACTAATCTGCTGTCGTGTGTGTGGCTGCAAAACACGTTCTGCTGAATAAATCCACATTATTTCACCAGCGGATTTAGATTTGGAAAGATTTAGTGTTGCGCTTTAATATCTTAACCTCTCTGTAATGTCTCAATTGATTCTGCGAGACGGAAATTAGATTAAATAGAGAGCAAATGAGGACTGCTTTGTCTTCTGATGGAAACAGTAATGTCATCTGGAGTTTCAAAAGAGATCTTAAAATGCAGTGTATTAAAACTGGCTGATTTGTCAGGATACCAAAATCATCAATAAACATCTAAATATACTGTATCTCAAGTGTACTTTCCCCAAAAATCAACAGCAACAACAACCTCTATGATAGTCTATCCATATTATTTTATCATGTGTTCACAAATCAGACTACACCAGTTGTGCTTTGTTATTGATTCACTAAAATGAACCAGTTAATATGTCATGTGTTCATGAATCAGATTACACAAGTTACGCTGTATGTTTCTGATTCACTAAAATGAACCAGTTCATTAGAGTCATATGTGTTTGCGAATCAGACTACACAAGTTACGCTGTATGTTTCTGATTCACTAAAATGAACCAGTTCATTAGAGTCATATGTGTTTGCGAATCAGACTACACAAGTTGTGCTGTATGTTTTTGATTCACTAAAATGAACTAGTTCATAAGAGTCATATGTGTTCTTGAATCAGACTACACAAGTTGCGCTGTATGTTTTTGATTCACTAAAATGAACTAGTTCATAAGAGTCATATGTGTTCTCGAATCAGACTACACAAGTTACGCTGTATGTTTTTGATTCACTAAAATGAACTAGTTCATAAGAGTCATATGTGTTCTCGAATCAGACTACACAAGTTACGTTGTATGTTTTTGATTCACTAAAATGAACCAGTTCATAAGAGTCATATGTGTTCTCGAATCAGACTACACAAGTTACGCTGTATGTTTTTGATTCACTAAAATGAACTAGTTCATAAGAGTCATATGTGTTCTCGAATCAGACTACACAAGTTACGCTGTATGATTTTGATTCACTACAATTAACTAGTTCATAAGAGTCATATGTGTTCTCGAATCAGACTACACAAGTTACGCTGTATGTTTTTGATTCACTAAAATGAACTAGTTCATAAGAGTCATATGTGTTCTCGAATCAGACTACACAAGTTACGCTGTATGTTTTTGATTCACTAAAATGAACCAGTTCATAAGAGTCATATGTGTTCTCGAATCAGACTACACAAGTTACGCTGTATGTTTTTGATTCACTAAAATGAACTAGTTCATAAGAGTCATATGTGTTCTCGAATCAGACTACACAAGTTGCGCTGTATGTTTTTGATTCACTAAAATGAACCAGTTCATAAGAGTCATGTGTTCTCGAATCAGACTACACAAGTTGCGCTGTATGTTTTTGATTCACTACAATTAACTAGTTCATAAGAGTCATATGTGTTCTCGAATCAGACTACACAAGTTACGCTGTATGTTTTTGATTCACTATAATTAACTAGTTCATAAGTCACTTTTTGTGAATCGAACTACTCTGGTCCTGTTGCGTATTTTTGTGTGCAGCTCGCATGGACAAATCAACGGAGAAACATATTGTCCTGTCATTGTTTCACTGTACATAGCCTTTTTATTGATTCCCGTTCAATATGGACTGGAAACACAGGCAAAATATGACTTCTTTTGTCGTTAGGATTCAGAAGGGATATAAACACTTTGATAGTTCAAATAAAGATTGGATTAATCAGAAGGTCGATATTTTTAGAAAGCCCTAGTTCATTCTTTAACCATGACTGACTGAGAACCGCTTTTCCTCAGTGATAATAAACACACACTTTTATATACTCTAAAAACCCTGAACATTACTTTGGCAGACACCGGCACACTAGTGTTTTGTTCCCTCACAGTCATAAACACTCGTACAAACTCTTTTACATCAGATAATCAGCATGTGAGTGAAGCTCTTCAAATCTGAAGAGCTTCTGTCATTCAGAGCATTTCTCCAGACCAGAGTCTCTCCTGCAGTGAGCATTATTATCATTCTCTTCTGTCAGGTGACTCATTTACTTCCCATGCATTTGAAACAAAGCTACAGACTCAATGCAATCCTCTTATATACATCAATCAGGGGTTAGAGGTTACTATTCAAATAAAAAAAAATACTTATATTTGTTTATTCTTTAATACGGAGCACACGTCACAATGACTATTTTTATGATACTGTTGTGATTCTTTGTAACTTTGAAAGCTCAAAGATCCGTCACTTTCTATTACACGAAAAATAACATTTCAGTACATCTCTCCTTTTATGTTTCACAGAAAACATTCAGTCAGACAGTAGAAGGGGAGTAAATGAATTGAGTTTCTCGGTGAAGTATTAAAGGATGATAGTGTTTTCTACTAAAGTGTATTGTAACTATAAAACGTACGCCTTGACTGGAATCACCTCTATTTTTCTGCACTAAAAAAGTGAATTTTGCCAAGATATTTTCAGAGATGACAGACAAGATCTTATAAAATTATAGAACAGTTTAATGAAAACCTAATTTTGACAAAACAATTGACATAGGACCTATTTTTCGGATTTCCGGAAAAATTCCCAATAAAAATATACATACAAGTATATATTTTAGATCTATACATGACTGAAAACCAAACTTACAGTATGATATTTGAGACTTTTTCAATAGTTTTTTTTTTTTTAGTTCAAAAAGTTCAGTTACATAAAATAATAGCACACCTCTCCTCAACAAGACGTAAAATCTAAGGTATTATGCATGTCTGTAGTGCAAACATTAGGGCAAGTTAAATGCCAAATCTTAAAACATCAGGTTAGAAATCTGAAGAAACCTCTGGTTTAGAGTTTCCTAAGGTATGTATTTTGGGAGATGTGAGGTGTAAAATCAAGCCCGTACAGCAGGAAATCAGTTGAAAGTGGCTGAAGTGTTTAGAAGATCAGCTCTGTGAAGATCTCTGACCCCTAACCAGCAAAACTCTCCATCTAGACTCCAAAGTCCCCATAAAACGACTGAGTGCTTCTGCTATCTGTTCCTCCACCCCCGATAAAACCATTTTTCCACCTGAGCGATTCGATCGCAGACCTGCCCGGCTCCAGGGACACCAACCTGGACGCCTGCGCAGCTCCAGCACCCACTGTGAGAAACACACACGTTAGCGGGCTCCCTATTCAAATTCAGCTCGGTGCTCAATCACCCTGTCTAACATCTGAACTCTCTGTTTTCTGCAGCGCCGCAGCGGGAGCGTGTTCCTGACAGTGCAGACGATAGCTCTACTTCAACAGGGAGCTGCACTCATCCTTTCGAGGGAAGAGCGTGGAGTCTCTGGAGGAGCGGAGCATCAATTTCCTGTCAGAGACGCCTGTGGGCCTCTGTCGTGGAGGCGTTGTGAGAGATAACGCAAGACAAGCAACTTATAGCCGCCCCTCCATGCCTGCAGTGCACAAACAAGAGATGAGAAGCTGTAGTGAGGGCTCTATCTCTTCCTGTGAGCACACACTGTGGGCGCTGGGTCTGCCACAAAACATGTGTCCAGCCTGATGCATGCTGGGAGTACTTTACTGTTTCCCTCACTGTTGTCAGACAAGGGTTCTTGCACCGAACACGGTTATTATTTAATTTTACTAGAGCAATTACACAACTTATGAATCAAGAGGCTGTTATATTATTGTTTTTATTATTATATTAATATTAATAAATTATTTATTTCCATCTATCTATAAAATGTATGTGTATTAAAAGTTATTTTTGATTATCGAGTGATAAAATAAAAAGATAAATATCACACACACAAAGAGAAATTTTTTGTTTCATTAAGAATATATATATAAATAATTAAGAACATAATATTTAAATGTAATACTAATTATTATTATTGCAATAAAGGAAAAATATATTTATATATAAAAAAAAAAATAAAAAAAAATATATATATATATACATACATATATATATATATATATATATATATATATATATATATATATATATATATATATATATATATATATATATATATATATATATATAAAACTTCTATAGTACACCTGGTTATGAGTTTATATTTACAAATGTACCCAAAAATTTCATTTGCCATCATCTTTCTTTTTTATCAATTTGTATGTGGCCCATCCACCTTCTGTTGAATACAAAAATACAATGTAAATACCATGGTACAGAAAGGTAACAGGACCCTTACAAAAGCGCACTGTGGTCTTATCATCAGATACCATCATGTTACCCTGGTACTTTTTGCAAGTGAATATGAAAGAAACACAGTATTATCATCTGATCCTACTACTGCACCACAGGACAAGCATGTCTTTTTTGT